>NC_059328.1:112811044-112883544 GCF_018350155.1 Leopardus geoffroyi
ACCTCCTTGAGGGGGGTGGTATCTATATAAATTGCTTGGAATTCTACTGTTTTCCTCTCTATTCTACTTTTGTTTCTTCTCTCCCATTTGCTTATTTGTGTAATCATTTATTTATATCACTATGGACCTGCTGATATTTGTTTCATTCATTGGGTTATAATCCAGTGTTACATTATTTATTTCGTTTCTCAAATAATTCCAGCATTAGTCATTCAGAGCTCTTTAATATGGGGCCTATGTCCCTTTGAGTTCCCATTGCTTTGTTTTTTGAACACTTCTGGTTTAAATATAAAAATTAGATTTTTTCACCTAATAAAAAGTAGAAAGGTAGAGCAGACTCCTAGCCTGACATGATAAACCATTGAATGCTGTCAAAAGGGCCCAGATTCCTTCCTTTACTCTACTTGGAATCAATATCACCCAATGACTGGTTTTCTTTCTACCCATAATATGGATGCAGTGGCAAGTGGAGCTTTGCACTTTATTTTATTTTTTCCAAATAGGGGAAAGTGAGAAAATCCTCCCTTGAACCAATATATAAGCCTTCCCTCTGGAACTGAAGAGAAGCAGGTGGAAATGGATTGGCAACCAACAGCATGTGCCCCCTTCCATATTTGCACTAACTCAATAGTTAATTCCACATCTGTGAGCATCTAATCCAAGTCAAAATATATTGAAAAGAAGACTAAATAGTGAAATGAAATAGGGATTATGTGGAATCCCACATCCATGAATCCAGAGATACTGAGCTTTAAAAAAGTAAGAACAGCCAAAGGCCTTAGAAAAGAAACAGCAAAATTCAACATTAGCATGTGTGGTATTTATAGTCAAAGACACAGGTCTGAAAATAAAGGAATTTAGGGTGATATATACATATATTTGTGGAAGGAAATGAGGGAGAAGAATCAGGACACCATTAAACAATCTCAGAGGAAATATTTAGCACAGGAGGTGTTAAATTAATGAGGAAAACCATAAGTCATTATTGTAAAATTAATGTAACTATGTTGGGGGAAAATAATCTCAAATAAAATGAAATTACTACTAGTGATCCAGGGTGTATGGTGGGAGAAAGTATGGAGCAGTCTCTATCCATCTTCAGTGTGATTGCATTTTGAAAACAAACATACACCAAAGTTTAATTTCATGTCTAGAGGTACATAAAGTCTTTGTTCATTCATTCAACAAATATTTAGTGAGTTCCAACTTTGTACTAGGCACTATACTGGGTATTGTGTGTCAAAGACAGCATGGAAATTGATAGAAATTTAAAATTTTGAGATTCAATGGGGGAGATTATCCTGGGAGTGAGATCAGTACTCTCAAGAAGGTCTTGAGGTAAAAGACAGGAAATAGCAGAGATGCTCTTCCGCTGGCCTTCAAGAAGCAAGCTACTATGTTGTAGAGGTGGCTCATGGCAAGGAATGGAGGTTACTTCGAGGGATTGAGACCCTAAATTCTACAATTGCAAGGAACTGAATTCTGCCAACACATAGTGAGCTTAGAAGATGACCCTGAGATCACAGCCCTGGAGCACATCTTGGTATCAGCATGGTGAGATCCTGAGTAGAAAAACCAGCTAACCCATGCCCATCTGTAAATTATGTTTATCATTTATTTTGATCTACTGTCTCTCATATTAGTAGCCATTGTCTTTCTGTCTGTAAGTATACAACTGGTATGTAAATCCTTTCAATTCAGAGACTTCATGGAAGGCAGTATGGAAAAGTAGAATGATTATGGTCTTAGTGCCTAGAAATGTACTGTTTTGTGATTCCATGTAAATTATGGAACTTTGAAGTCTTCGCTTATCTTTACTTGTTTCTAAGTTTGATATTAGATGAAGAATAAATACACATAAATATCCTGGCATGGAGTCAAGGCTCAACAGATGAAACTAGTCATACATTATTAATTTTATTTGTATCTTTGCCAACTTATAGTTTCTTACACGTATAAGGTATTAGAAGATGTTGCTGATTAATTGATTGTTTAAATCTTTGTAAAAATCATCCCACAGGATTGTCTGTGTTCTGACTTTTGTATGAAGCTTTTGCTAATCTATTCGGCCAAGGACTCCCCTCCTCTATTCTCCTTCCAGTTCACTTTGACCCATTGCTTTGTAGCTATTGTAACAAATTCTGTTCCTGGTGAGACAAGGGTTTCCTGGGGAGCAAGACTTTTTGGGTTTATTTGTCTGTATGTCAGGTACATAGCTTACAAGGCTATGTGTTTGATGAATGAATAAATCAATAAATAAATCATTCAATCAGTCAAAAGTGATTGCAAAACTGTTGAAGCAAAAAGTATTTCAATTTTAATAGTCTTGCTAGAAGAAGAGATGGTAATTATCTCAACCTGAAATAAGGAAGAACTTGAGGTTTTGATGGATGGACTTTGCTCATGTGATATTGAGGACTGATTCTGGGTTGAAATGTTGTGACATCTACTCACTCATCTTTTGTCACATTTCCCTTTGGTAGAAGAAGAGCCTTCAGCCAAATCCCAGCTCCTTCCCTCCATGTTTGAAATAGTTCTGTAAAATTGGACAGATCTTTATGCTCTAGCGGCCCAGGTCCCTCATTTTCATCAATGAGACGTGAAGCAATCATGCTAGAGCTGACTTCCAGTTCAAAAGGCTGACATTCTGACCTTTTGAGTCTATTTGTCATGTTTCTTAGCTGTACATTCCATCAGGCAATTACTTACTCTCTGTAAGCCCAAGCTTCTAACCTATGAGATGGCAATGATTATAGCTCTGCCATTAGGCTGTTGTGAGGTTCAGTGTGGCCATCGGTAAATTGGGGTTAATATTTTGATGTAAGACACTTGAGTGACAAATGTCAGCTCTTTCAGAATCCTCATAAAACAATACTATACCATCTTAACCATTTTCTACAATGTAAGGATTAGTTTGGGGCTCCTTCACATTCATAATCTGCTTATGGTGCCTTAAAGATCTGCTCAATGCCATCCTAATGAATTGGGGTCTGATCCTGGAAGTTCAGAACACAGAGCAAAACACCTTCATTTCTAGTGGTGTAAAAAGGACAAGCTTTGGGGTGCCTGGGTAGCTCAGACCGTTAAGCATCCAACCCTTGATCTCTGCTCAGGTCATGATCTCACCGTTTGTGGGATCAAGACCCAAGTCAGTCTCTGTGCTGACAGTGTGAAGCCTGCTTGGGATTGTCTCCCTCTCTCCCTCTCTCTCTCCCCCTCTCTCTCTTTCTCTCCCCCTCTGACACTTACACTCTCTCTCCCTCTCTCTCAAAATAAATAAATAAATATTAAAAAAAAACAACAGGACACGAATTGTCAGCCACTTAAATAGAAACTATCTGTATCTTATAAGCATATACAAATGGCCTAAATTTAATCAGTAGCCTTTCCCCATTATGGAAAGAATAAATGCATCTCATTTAGATGATATGAGAGTAGAAAATTGGCTATTTTCAACTGAAATAGTGGGAAAAGAGACTTGAAGCATGTGCATTTTAACAAACGATCTGTAGGAAAAATCTAACTGAATAGTAATAATAATAATGAAATAAAAGGGAAAAAAAGGTTTAGTTAATAAAACACAGCAATTCTGGGGCACCTGGGTGGCTCAGTAGGTTAAGCTTCCGACTTCAGCTCAGGTCATGATCTTGAGGTTCATAAATTCAAGCCCTGCATCAGGATCTCTGTGGTCACCAGGGAGCCCGTTCTGTCTCCCTCTCTCTCTGCCCCTCCCCCATTCGCACCTGTTCCTGCTCTGTCTCTCTGTCTCAAAAATAAAAATAAGTATTAAACATTTTCTTAAAAATAATAAATAAATAAATAAATAAATAAATAAATAAAATAAAACATCAATTCTGAGAAGCAGGAGTGCTCTTGCTCATTCTCTGAGTTCAGGGAGGCGCTCGCCCTCCCTCCAAAGGCCGCTGACTCCTGGTTCCCCAGCCAGCCCCCAGCCGCAGCTTTGCTGACTTTCTTCAATGCTGCAGCTGCTGAGCTGGGCACCAGGCGTGATTTCAATCAACCCTTTGACTGTAAAAGTAACCTTTTGGTTCCAGACTTCTCTCTAGGATTATTTACTCTCTTTTCCATGATTACTCTTAGGAGCACAAAGCTGAAAAGATGTGGACAAAAGAGTCACAAAGTCTCTTTTCCAAACTGCCCCAAAGGCACTGCTCTCAGGCATCTGAAAGACCATCGTGGGTGGAGGGGGTTAAATTTTGTACAAAGGTGTTTACTCACTGTGTCATGTAACTTTTAACAACAGGGAGCTACCTAGAAAGGAAGCAGTTTCACAAAATAGCAATATCCCTGAACACATTAAATGTGTTGTAGCAAAAGCTAGATGATACAGTGCTATAGTATAGTGGTTGAGAAGTTACATTAGAGTTTTCCCACATCAGTGGTCCAATATACAGAAACATATATAAACACGCATGTTTTTCAATGTTTTCTAAATGTAAAATATCAATTTGTAAAATATTAATATTTCGTAAATATATTTTTACTGTATATGTGCATATTTTAATTAATTAACACTGTATGTGAACTATACTGGAATTAAAACAGAAAATAAAATGAAGTAAAATATAATTTGCAGAGGGTGCAAACATATTTTAATTAATTGTAGTTTTTTTTTTAATTTTTTTTTCAACGTTTTTTTTTTTTTAATTATTTTTGGGACAGAGAGAGACAGAGCATGAATGGGGGAGGGGCAGAGAGAGAGGGAGACACAGAATCGGAAACAGGCTCCAGGCTCTGAGCCATCAGCCCAGGGCCCGACGCGGGGCTCGAACTCACGGACACGGACCGCGAGATCGTGACCTGGCTGAACTCGGACGCTCAACCGACTACGCCACCCAGGCGCCCCAATTAATTGTAGTTTTAATTCAAATATTTTATAAAATGTGTTTTGACTATATATGTGTATGTATTTTTAATTAATTAATTTACTAAACAGTGTAAGAGTGAAGAAAAAGGAAATACATAGGGGGCATAGCAGTTGCTATGGAGGTGGGAGGAAAGGCAGGTTGGAGGAGGAAACAGATGCTGATTAAAATTGGCCCTTTTTGCTAATTAAAAGCAAAAATGAACTATTGGGACCTCATGAAGATAAAAATGTTCTGCCCTGCAAAGGAAACAATCAGCAAAACTAAAAGGCAACCAACAGAATGGGAAAAGATATTTGCAAATGGCATATTGGTCAAAGGGCTAGTATCCAAAATCTGTAAAGAACCCACCAAACTCCACACCCAAAAAAACAAATAATCTAGCTGATCAAAAAGGATTTAAATAATATAACAGAAAGTGAATTTAGAATAATAGTCATAAAATTAATCGCTGGGCTTGAAAACAGTATAGAGGACAGCAGAGAATCTCTTGCTACAGAGATCAAGGGACTAAGGAACAGTCACGAGGAGCTGAAAAACGCTTTAAATGAAATGCAAAACAAAATGGAAACCACCACAGCTCGGATTGAAGAGGCAGAGGAGAGAATAGGTGAACTAGAAGATAAAGTTATGGAAAAAGAGGAAGCTGAGAAAAAGAGAGATAAAAAAATCCAGGAGTATGAGGGGAAAATTAGAGAACTAAGTGATACACTAAAAAGAAATAATATACGCATAATTGGTATCCCAGAGGAGGAAGAGAGAGGGAAAGGTGCTGAAGGGGTACTTGAAGAAATAATAGCTGAGAACTTCCCTGAACTGGGGAAGGAAAAAGGCATTGAAATCCAAGAGGCACAGAGAACTCCCTTCAGACGGAACTTGAATCGATCTTCTGCACGACATATCATAGTGAAACTGGCAAAATACAAGGATAAAGAGAAAATTCTGAAAGCAGCAAGGGGTAAACGTGCCCTCACATATAAAGGGAGACCTATAAGACTCGTGACTGATCTCTCTTTTGAAACTTGGCAGGCCAGAAAGAATTGGCACGAGATTTTCAGTGTGCTAGACAGAAAAAATATGCAGCCGAGAAACCTTTATCCAGCAAGTCTGTCATTTAGAATAGAAGGAGAGATAAAGGTCTTCCCAAACAAACAAAACTGAAGGAATTTGTCACCACTAAACCAGCCCTACAAGAGATCCTAAGGGGGACCCTGTGAGACAAAGTACCAGAGACATCACTACAAGCATAAAACATACAGACATCACAATGACTCTAAACCCGTATCTTTCTATAATAACACTGAATGTAAATGGATTAAATGCGCCAACCAAAAGACATAGGGTATCAGAATGGATAAAAAAACAAGACCCATCTATTTGCTGTCTACAAGAGACTCATTTTAGACCTGAGGACACCTTTAGATTGAGAGTGAGGGGATGGAGAACTATTTATCATGCTACTGGAAGCCAAAAGAAAGCTGGAGTAGCCATACTTATATCAAACAAACTAGACTTTAAATTAAAGGCTGTAACAAGAGATGAAGAAGGACATTATATAATAGTTACAGGGTCTATCCATCAGGAAGAGCTAACAATTATAAATGTCTATGCGCCGAATACCGGAGCCCCCAAATATATAAAACAACTACTCATAAACATAAGCAACCTTATTGATAAGAATGTGGTAATTGCAGGGGACTTTAACACCCCACTTACAGAAATGGATAGATCATCTAGACACACGATCAATAAAGAAACAAGGGCCCTGAATGAGACATTGGATCAGATGGACTTGACAGATATATTTAGAACTCTGCATCCCAAAGCAACAGAATATACTTTCTTCTCGAGTGCACATGGAACATTCTCCAAGATAGATCATATATTGGGTCACAAAACAGCCCTTCATAACTTTACCAGAATTGAAATTATACCATGCATACTTTCAGACCACAATGCTATGAAGCTTGAAATCAACCACAGAAAAAAGTCTGGAAAACCTCCAAAAGCATGGAGGTTAAAGAACACCCTACTAACGAATGAGTGGGTCAACCAGGCAATTAGAGAAGAAATTAAAAAATATATGGAAACAAACGAAAATGAAAATACAACAATCCAAACGCTTTGGGACGCAGCGAAGGCAGTCCTGAGAGGAAAATACATTGCAATCCAGGCCTATCTCAAGAAACAAGAAAAATCCCAAATACAAAATCTAACAGCACACCTAAAGGAAATGGAAGCAGAACAGCAAAGGCAGCCTAAACCCAGCAGAAGAAGAGAAATAATAAAGATCAGAGCAGAAATAAACAATATAGAGTCTAAAAAAACTGTAGAGCAGATCAACGAAACCAAGAGTTGGTTTTTTGAAAAAATAAACAAAATTGACAAACCTCTAGCCAGGCTTCTCAAAAAGAAAAGGGAGATGACCCAAATAGATAAAATCATGAATGAAAATGGAATTATTACAACCAATCCCTCAGAGATACAAACAATTATCAGGGAATATTATGAAAAATTATATGCCAACAAATTGGACAACCTGGAAGAAATGGACAAATTCCTGAACACCCACACTCTTCCAAAACTCAATCAGGAGGAAATAGAAAGCTTGAACAGACCCATAACCAGTGAAGAAATTGAATCGGTTATCAAAAATCTCCCAACAAATAAGAGTCCAGGACCAGATGGCTTCCCAGGGGAGTTCTACCAGACTTTTACAGCAGAGATAATACCTATCCTTCTCAAGCTATTCCAAGAAATAGAAAGGGAAGGACAACTTCCAGACTCATTCTATGAAGCCAGTATTACTTTGATTCCTAAACCAGACAGAGACCCAGTAAAAAAAGAGAACTACCGGCCAATATCCCTGATGAATATGGATGCAAAAATTCTCAATAAGATACTAGCAAATCGAATTCAACGGCATATAAAAAGAATTATCCACCATGATCAAGTGGGATTCACTCCTGGGATGCAGGGCTGGTTCAACATTCGCAAATCAATCAACGTGATACATCACATTAACAAAAAAAAAGAGAAGAATCATATGATCCTGTCAATCGATGCAGAAAAGGCCTTTGACAAAATCCAGCACCCTTTCTTAATAACAACCTTTGAGAGAGTCGGGATAGAAGGAACATACTTAAAGATCATAAAAGCCATTTATGAAAAGCCCACAGCTAACATCATCCTCAATGGGGAAAAACTGAGAGCTTTTTCCCCGAGATCAGGAACACGACAGGGATGCCCACTCTCACTACTGTTGTTTAACATAGTGCTGGAAGTTCTAGCATCAGCAATCAGACAACAAAAGGAAATCAAAGGCATCAAAATTGGCAAAGATGAAGTCAAGCTTTCGCTTTTTGCAGATGACATGATATTATACATGGAAAATCCGATAGACTCCACCAAAAGTCTGCTAGAATTGATACATGAATTCAGCAAAGTTGCAGGATACAAAATCAATGTACAGAAATCAGTTGCATTCTTATACACTAACAATGAAGCAACAGAAAGACAAATAAAGAAACTGATCCCATTCACAATTGCACCAAGAAGCATAAAATACCTAGGAATAAATCTAACCAAAGATGTAAAGGATCTGTATGCTGAAAACTATAGAAAACTTATGAAGGAAATTGAAGAAGATTTAAAGAAATGGAAAGACATTCCCTGCTCATGGATTGGAAAAATAAATATTGTCAAAATGTCAATACTACCCAAAGCTATCTACACATTCAATGCAATCCCAATCAAAATTGCACCCGCATTCTTCTCGAAACTAGAACAAGCAATCCTAAAATTCATATGGAACCACAAAAGGCCCCGAATAGCCAAAGGAATTTTGAAGAAGAAGACCAAAGCAGGAGGCATCACAATCCCAGACTTTAGCCTCTACTACAAAGCTGTCATCATCAAGACAGCATGGTATTGGCACAAAAACAGACACAGAGACCAATGGAATAGAATAGAAACCCCAGAACTAGACCCACAAACGTATGGCCAACTCATCTTTGACAAAGCAGGAAAGAACATCCAATGGAAAAAAGACAGCCTCTTTAACAAATGGTGCTGGGAGAACTGGACAGCAACATGCAGAAGGTTGAAACTAGACCACTTTCTCACACCATTCACAAAAATAAACTCAAAATGGATAAAGGACCTGAATGTGAGACAGGAAACCATCAAAACCTTAGAGGAGAAAGCAGGAAAAGACCTCTCTGACCTCAGCCGTAGCAATCTCTTACTCGACACATCCCCAAAGGCAAGGGAATTAAAAGCAAACGTGAATTACTGGGACCTTATGAAGATAAAAAGCTTCTGCACAGCAAAGGAAACAACCAACAAAACTAAAAGGCAACCAACGGAATGGGAAAAGATATTTGCAAATGACATATCGGACAAAGGGCTAGTATCCAGAATCTATAAAGAGCTCACCAAACTCCACACCCGAAAAACAAAGAACCCAGTGAAGAAATGGGCAGAAAACATGAATAGACACTTCTCTAAAGAAGACATCCGGATGGCCAACAGGCACATGAAAAGATGCTCAACGTCGCTCCTTATCAGGGAAATACAAATCAAAACCACACTCAGGTATCACCTCACGCCAGTCAGAGTGGCCAAAATGAACAAATCAGGAGACTATAGATGCTGGCGAGGATGTGGAGAAACGGGAACCCTCTTGCACTGTTGGCGGGAATGCAAATTGGTGCAGCCGCTCTGGAAAGCAGTGTGGAGGTTCCTCAGAAAATTAAAAATAGACCTACCCTATGACCCAGCAATAGCACTGCTAGGAATTTATCCAAGGGATACAGGCGTACTGATGCATAGGGGCACTTGTACCCCAATGTTCATAGCAGCACTCTCAACAATAGCCAAATTATGGAAAGAGCCTAAATGTCCATCAACTGATGAATGGATAAAGAAATTGTGGTTTATATACACAATGGAATACTACGTGGCAATGAGAAAAAATGAAATATGGCCTTTTGTAGCAACGTGGATGGAACTGGAGAGTGTGATGCTAAGTGAAATAAGCCATACAGAGAAAGACAGATACCAAATGGTTTCACTCTTATGTGGAGCCTGAGAAACTTAACAGGAACCCATGGGGGAGGGGGAGGAAAAAAGAAAAAAAAAAAAAAGAGGTTAGAGTGGGAGAGAGCCAAAGCATAAGAGACTGTTAAAAACTGAGAACAAACTGAGGGTTGATGGGGGGTGGGAGGGAGGAGAGGGTGGGTAATGGGTATTGAGGAGGGCACCTTTTGGGATGAG
Organism: Leopardus geoffroyi; assembly: GCF_018350155.1. Taxonomy (NCBI): domain Eukaryota; kingdom Metazoa; phylum Chordata; class Mammalia; order Carnivora; family Felidae; genus Leopardus; species Leopardus geoffroyi. The sequence goes on from NC_059328.1 coordinate 112,821,208, forward strand.
CACTGGGTGTTGTATGGAAACTAATTTGACAATAAATTTCATATATTAAAAAAAAAAAAAAAAACAAATAATCTAGTGAAGAAATGGGCAGAAAACATGAATAGACACTTCTTTAAAGAAGACATCCAGATGGGCAATAGGCATATGAAAAGATGCTCAATGTCACTCCGCATCAGGGAAATACAAATCAAAACCACACTGAGATATCACCTCACACCAGTCAGAGTAGCTAAAATGAACAAATCAGGAGACTATACATGCTGGAGAGGATGTGGAGAAATGGGAACCCTCTTGCACTGTTGGTGGGAATGCAAACTGGTGCAGCCACTCTGGAAAACAGCGTGGATTTTCCTCAAAAAATTAAAAATAGATCCACTCTATGACCCAGCAGTAACACTGCTAGGAATTTACCCAAGGGATACAGAAGTGCTGAAGCATAGGGGCTCTTGTACCCCAATGTTTATATCAGCACTTTCAACAATAGCCAGATTATGGAAAGAGCCTAAATGTCCATCAATGGATGAATGGATAAAGAAATTGTGGTTTATAGACACAATGGAATACTACATGGCAATGAGAAAGAATGAAAGATGGCCTTTTGTAGCAACGTGGATGGAACTGGAGAATGTTATGCTAAGTGAAAGAAGTCATACAGAGAAAGACAGATACCATATATTTTCACTTTTATGTGGATCCTGAGAAACTTAACAGAAGACCATGTGGGAGGGGAAGGAAAAAAAAAAAAAAGGTTAGAGATGTTGGGAGCCAAACCATAAGAGACTCTTAAAAACTGAGAATAAACTGAGGGTTGAAAGGGGGGTGGGAGGGAGGGGAGGGTGGGTGATGAGCATTGAGAAGGGCACCTGTTGGAATGAGCACTGGGTGTTGTATGGAAACCAATTTGACAATAAATTTCGTATTAAAAAATAAAAATAAAAAATAAAATTGGCCCTTTTTTCCCTCAGAAACCCTTCCTACAGTGGAAGTTTCTCTTCTCATTCTATATATGTACATGATGTTTCCATGTTAATCTAGTGGTTTTCTTTCCCACAAACGCAATGATATGCTTATTTTTTCCTTTTCAGGTATTCTGAACATAGAGATATGCCCTTTGGAATGAAATTCTGCTGTGGCTGGATAGCAAAATACATGTTCTAGGATCTCCAGCATTTCTTCTTTCGTACTGGCCACAGTCCTTCAACTTTCTTCTGTAATAATCTTCAGTAATAATGACTGGTTCAGGGGTAGGCATACCTTCTAAGTTGATCCCAGACAGAGTAAACGCCCGGACTTGTCCAAATCTTCTGAGAAGATGCATTCTCTCTTTTTTTTTATCTGCACATAAAATGGGAATGAATACATGAACCCACAGTTGCCTAAAGCCAAGACATGGAGTCCAAGAACAAAGAAGACCAAGCAGCAGAAGGCAGAGCCAAAGATGCAGAAACTTACATAATCTTATATGCCCATGATATCTCCATAAAGGTGGGGAAATATTTTAAAAGAATAAAAAGACACAAAATGAAATGAAATGAACTGTTTGTTGCATTATTTGAGCCCCTAGACCAAGCTGGACTCAAAGTCAAAACTAATACCTGTTCATCACATGAATTAAGTTGGTTTTATGTTCCAAACTGAGTTGTTTCCTATTTTGGTTATCTAAAATGAGTAAGTTTTATGCATGCTCCACGTGTCAAGGAGTATGGGTTTTTTTGTTGTTGTTTTTTATTTCTTCCTTTGCCCCTTTACTATCCCTCCCAGGCCACAAGAAGAGGACTGCCTCACTGATAGGAAATACCTTTATTACCCTTTGGCCATATTTGTGACTTGAGCAGCTCCTCGACTTTTTACGGACAGGGGCCCTGGCTATGGTATTCTCCGCCCACTGCTTGTCTTCATGTGTTAAGTTGCCCCTGCAGTTCCTGCTCACAGGGAAGTAATGGGCACGGACCTGCGTCCTGGGGATAGCAAGCCATCCTTCTCTCTTATAATTCACTCAGTGATCAGCTCAGGGTTCCTCCCGGCACCTGCCATTTCCCACCCATTCATCCATTCATTCATTCATTCATTCACTGTGCTAGTTGATCCTAAAATTTATTTATCTCTTTTTTAAATGTTTATTTATTTTTTGAGAGAGAGAGAGAGACAGTGGGAGCAGGGGAGGGGCAGAGAGAGAGGGGGAAAGAGGATCCGAAGCAGGCTCTGTGCTGACAGCAAAGAGGCCTGATGCAGGGTTCATGAGCAGGGAAATCATGACTTCATCTGAAGTCGGACATTTAATCAACTGAGCCACCCAGACTCCCCTCGTCCTGAAATTTAGATCGACAGGGTTGAGGTGTGGAGGAGAGAGCAAGTACTCAGCTCTCCCCTAGTTCTCCTGACCTATATCCTACCCTTCAGGACAACTCCTATCAAACTTTCCACAGAGTCACTTCTCTGCCATGAATAAATCTATCATTTGTGTTTGTTTTGTTTTCTCATTCTGTTATTGTTTTTATAGGCCTGACTTTTTTAAATTGAGAACTTCAAAGAAGAGGAGGGTTGACTGACATGATTTAGTTAGAAAAAGGTCACCTTAAATCCTGATCACGTATATTTCTATAATTATATAAGGGTGTTTTTTTTTTTTTTTTTAGTTTGACTCCCGTAACTCCCTGCATAATGATTAAAGTAGAGCCATTACCCTGTTTTAAAGATGATGAAATTGAGGTTTATAGAGGCTAAGAGAGTTATAGAGTAAGTTTCAAAGTCAAGATTTAAATGTGAGTCTTTGGATTCCTGGTTCAGCAAATGTCTTGCTTATTTACACGGCCAGTAAACCGAAGTAGCTCCAGTAACATGGTTCCAAGTTTCCACTCAAATTGAGCCCCAGTTACATGCACCAGGATATTGTGAGATTAAGGTTCCCAGACACACAAAGGAAATAAACTCCTGAAATGAGATATGTGTACATGTTCTTGGGCCTTCGTACAAACCTAGAGAAACAGGGCTAAGGGATTTGCCTGAGTCTGAGCCAATTACACATCAAAATCCAAGGGCAGGAGGTCCTAGAAGCCATGTGGGTCATGTTTCAAAGCCTTACATCAAAGCCTGAGATTCAGAAGTACTCAGTAAAAGTGATCACTTTTACCTCCCAATGGGATCTTACCTCAGTGCTAAAGGTTTTCAAATTTATCTTAACTACTTCTCAGTCATCAGCAGTTTCTCTGCTCTTTATCCAATCCTCTCTTCAAGAAGTATGTAGAAGACTCCATCATCAAAAATTATCTTTCCCAGGGGCACCTGGGTAGCTCAGTCAGTTAAGCGTCTGACTTCGGCTCAGGTCACGATCCCACGGTTTTTGCGTTCGAGCCCCGCGTTGGGCTCTGTGCTGGTAGCTCGGAGCCTGGAGCCTGCTTTGGATTCTGTGTCTCCCTCTCTCTGCCCCTCCTTCACTTGAACTCTGTCTCTATCCCTCAAAAATAAAATAAAACCATTTAAAAAATTAAAAAAGAATTATCTCTCTCAAGGTGTTGCACCTTGTAACAAGTGTAAACACCTTGCAGAGTTGAAGTTCATCTATGAAAGTGCAATTTGAGTCAGCAGGATATTTGTAGAAACAATTGTTAAGAGATGAAAGGGATTATTGGTGGAGATAAATCTATGGGAATACAAAGTATTCTAGCTAGGCTATTAGCAAACTACTGTGTACATTCAACATGCTGTCACCCTGTCAGGCACTGGTAGGAGATAAAAAAAAAGTAAACATTTTCCTCTCTTGAAATTGTGGATGGATGTGAATATTCCTTGTACTTCAGGTCTATAGCTGTTTACTGAAGCTATTTCTGCACTAAGTAGGATGTTAGGAAAAAAGGATACAAAAATTAATATGAGGCTCTTCTCCCCCGCCTCCAACAGGACTATCAGGAGGTAGGGGAACTTACTCTGGCTTCACTCCTGTATCCTCATATGAGATTTTGGTAAGCTTCCTAGAGGAAAATTATAGCTCCCCTATGACTGTGGCCCAGGAGCTTTGCTCTTTCCAGCTAGCCCACACTTGGCTAATAGAAATTCATCAAAATCCCTAGCTTAATATTCCTTAGGCTTACGGTGTCGCGTGGTTTCTGCTCCAGAAAACACAGAGGAAGGGTTGGGAGAAATGCATCATGTTCTGGACCATCGCTGACCCCCATCCAGCCCAGCTACCTTGCTTGTCTCTTGCATCAGGAGCCTGCTAGTCTCCAGACTGTCCAGCATCTACTTCATCAATGTTACTGGACAGAGAAACAGTTCTGAATTCAGCTTTGGCTGCTCCCTGCTCAAGAATCAATACTCAAGACAGGAAAGTTCACTTTATTGAGGAGGCTAGCAACCTGGGAAGAAGATAGACTAACATCCTAAAGACCATCTTCTTAGTCCAGGTGAAACTGGAAGGTTTTCAAGGGGGAAGGCATGGGAAGTGGGAGGGGACTTCATGCAGGAGAAGCAGGTGCCCAGGAAGTTAGTCGTGTATAGACATGACCCTGAACAGACTTACTGGCATCAGAAGCAGTTATATTTGAATGGGATCAAGACTTATCTTCAGGAAAGTCTTGTTTTGTCCTTCACTCCTTAAGGCCAGTGGACTGCAAATCTCTAGGAAAATAGATTAGTTCTGCTACTGACCAAGGGACTTAGGTCAGCAAGCCAGAGGCACATAAGCTTGAAGCAAGTCAATCCTGAAGACTGGTTTGAGTACTGTTATATCAATATGTGTGCCAGGGATAACAGGACTACACAGCCTTCTGGATGCTAGCTTAACTTTAGAGCCCTGGACAGGTCATTACTCACATCTAAAAACATTAGCTCATGTTTAAAACCTCTTTGAAAACAGATTTTCCGTGGATTTTAAGAAAAGTCAATAATTGTCATTGTCAACATCATCACCAGCATCATCATCGTTACTATTCTCTTTATCTCAGAAGGATCTGAGCACAGTGCTTAAAAGTATGTGTTGAGAAGTGTGTATGAATCAGTGGTTCCTGTGTGTCTTCCTTTGAGTCTCCATCTCATCTACTTGGGTTTCCTAACTGGCGAACAACACTTAGCATCTTATCAACATACCCTACCAGTTTGCCCAAAGACTGCAAATGTAACTGACCCCCCCTTGGCACCCCTACCCACATTGTTCAAGGATCAATCCCCCGTTTCCTATTCAATAATTTTACTTGATTTTGTTTATGCAGCCTTTTGCTGTGCAAAAGGTTGTAAAGTGATTACGCTTTCAATTATGTCTTCATTTCTATTTTATTCCATTTCCTGTCTTTCTTAGAAAGTTCTTCCCAGCCTCAATGTTACGTACACATTGTAAACATTCCTTTCTTTTTTAGGCATCTGTTTTTTAAATAATTATAGATCCACAGAAGTCAGAGATATGGTAGAGGGAGGTCCCGTGCATAATTCTTTGCCATTTTGTCACACACATAGATTGGTAAGCGCTATGTCAATCAAGATACAGAAGTTTTCAATCACCACAAAGAGCTCCCTTATGCTACCTCTTTGTAGTCACATATTCCTCCCCCATGTCCACCATCCCTAAACCCTGGCAACCACTAGTCTGTCCTCCATTTCTAAAAATTTGTCACCTCCAGCATGTTGTATAGTTGGAATCAGATAGTGTATGATGTTTGACATTGGCTGTTTTCACTCAGCATATGACCTTCAAGCTCACCCAAGTTGTTGAGTATAAAAATAGCTCCTTCCTATTTAGTGCTGAGTAGTATTCCATGGTATGGATGTACCACTGTTTGTTTAGCCACTCACATAGTTTGGTTATTTCCCATTTTTGGCTACTATAAATAAAGCAGTTATGAGCATTAAAATAATTAATAAGAGACAACATATGTCCTTCAGAATGATACAGTTTAGCTAGAGATATAGAAATTACAAAGGTTAAAATTGTTAAGGCATTTTCTTCTCTTCACTTTAAATAGACATAGAATGAGATAGGGTGGACTGATGTCACCATGACTAGACTATGGTCTCTAGCTGTTCCAGGTGTTTCTGTGAAGGCATTTTATAGTTGTGATTGAAGCCCATTATCAGTTGACTTTAAATCAGGGAGGTTATTCTAAGTAATCTGGGTGAGCATGATTTAATCAGCTGAAGGGCCTTAAAAGCAGAACTGAGGATTCTCTGAAGAACAAATTCCACCTGTGGACAGCAGTTCCAGCTCCTGCTGCCCAGCGGTTAGAGCCTGCCTTAGGGATTTTGGACTTGCACAGCCATCCACTACAATTGTGCAAACCAATTGCAATAAATCTCGTAATACATAGTTCCTTCTCATTCTGCTCTTTTGATTGAATCCTGGCTGATACAGGCAGGGAGAGACTGGTGATCACATAATCTCACAGTGAACTTTTAAAATATTTAACAGACTCAGAGCTTTGGGGTTAATTTGAAGTCCCATGAAAGCCTATTTTGTAATTCAGACACTTATTATCATTGGTGGAGTTCTACAGGTTCTTTCTTCCTTCTTTCCTCTCTTCCTTTCCTTTCCTTTCCCTCCCTTTCCTTTCCTTCTCTCTCTCATTGTTTTCTTCCTTCCTTCCTCCCTCCCTCCTTCTCTCTCTTTCTTTCTTTCTTTCTTTCTTTCTTTCTTTCTTTCTTCTCTCCTTCTCTTTCTTTCTCTCTCTTTTTCTTTCTTTCTCTCTCTTTCTCTTTCTTTCTCTCTTTCTCTTTCTTTCTCTCTTTCCCCTTTCTTTCTTTCTTTCTTTCTTTCTTTCTTTCTTTCCTAAACTCATCTCTGCCCTTCCAGGCTGATCATAGGTTTTAAGGAAATTCCATGTGTTACCCTTAGAAAAATTCTGAGTTGTATAACACTAAAACCAAGGGGGGGGGGCGCCTGGGTGGCGCAGTCAGTTAAGTGTCCGACTTTGGCTCAGGTCATGATCTCACGGTCCATGAGTTTGAGCCCCGTGTCGGGCTTTGTGCTGAGAGCTCAGAGCCTGGAGCCCATTTCGGATTCTGTGTCTCTCTCTCTCTCTGCCCTTCCCCTGTTCATGCTCTGTCTCTCTCTGTCTCAAAAATAAATAAATGTTAAAAACAAAACAAAACAAAACAAAAACACTAAAACCCAGGAAGATTTAAAAGAATTACACCTTTCATCTCTCAAAAGCAAACACAAGCAAGCAAAAAACAAACAAAACAAAACAAAAAACAAAGAAAAAAATCTCCTTAAAACTATTCTTTAAGCCCAGTATTGACAGCAGGGTAGAAAAATAATCTATATACTTTTAATTAGACAATGAATTGGTGATTTCTATTCAAAATTTTTTACAAGAGCCAGAACATCTACTTCTCTCCCACAAATGTAATGAGGCTTGAATATAAGGATATACACGTAAATATATCAGATATGAAACTTCTCCCAAAGCAGAAAACTAGAAATGAGCTAAAAACACATCAGTAGGAGGATTGTACATCCATTGTACAGATTTCTATTAATAGAATTTATAATAATGATAATAATGATAATGATAATAATAATAATGGAGAATTTACATTCTGTTAAATAGAGTGAATTCTGTTAAATAGAGTGATGAATGCTGGTGGAATTAATACAGGCTCCCATTTCTTGCCTATAGCCTGGTTTCTCCTTCAATTGCACTTATGTTGGTGGGGGTCTTGCAGCTGTAAGGACCAGATCACTCATATAGCTTTCTCCTGAAATAAAATTAAGAGGGTGATATTTGCAGGATACCAAAAAGCCTTCTCACTCCTGTTCAAGTCGTCTGTCTTTTGTTGGTTGCAAAGAGGCAAGGATGGAATTAGGGTCTGGGGGACAAAGAGAGGAAGTGACCTCCATCTCCCATGGTGCTGGAGCTGGGAGCATTTGTTGCTACATTGTTGACTTGTTTGCCTGTGTACTTTGCATGTCTAACTGTGCATTCCCATCAGAGAGACAGGGATTTGGTTGTTCTGTGGTGGTTTATGATTAAAGGGGAAAAATTGATAATGCCATCATCTCAAAATAAATATAATTGTGACTTAATAGCTCGCCAGTTACATAACTAATATAACTTCTATCATGTTTCAAGTTCTATTACATTTCTGACACTTGAAACACGCCTGACAACAGACACAGAAAATGGTCTTAAAATGGAGGCAGTGGGGGGCGCCTGGGTGGCGCAGTCGGTTAAGCGTCCGACTTCAGTCAGGTCACGATCTCGCGGTCTGTGAGTTTGAGCCCCGCGTCGGGCTCTGGGCTGATGGCTCAGAGCCTGGAGCCTGTTTCCGATTCTGTGTCTCCCTCTCTCTCTGCCCCTCCCCCGTTCATGCTCTGTCTCTCTCTGTCCCAAAAATAAATAAACGTTGAAAAAAAAAAATTAAAAAAAAAATGGAGGCAGTGGGGCATGAACATTCTCCTCTGCCTGCGTTTCTTTCCTTCCCTCCTGCTTTCAATTCTTTGGGAAATGTTACAAAAGTGAGTCCTCCTTGGTAGGGAATCTAAGGCAGCTGAGTAAGCTGATGGGGCCACCGTAGAATACACTTCCAAGTTCCTTTATATTCTGCCATGGATTTTTCACTTCTGCTGCACCCCCTTTGTTTTAGAAGAAAGGCATTGAGAAACACCATTCATTAGATGTTTCCCCATTGCTCGTCCCTTTGACTGGATTCTGTAAGAAGTACAGACTGAAAAAAAACATTAACATGCTGGCTCCCTTTGTGAGGTGTGCACCCGGGGGTTGTGATGGAAAGGAAAAGGGACACGGGGCCAGCAAGACCACAGAGCACTCCGTGTACCATGTGACTGCATGGGCCACTGGAAGCTTCACTAGGAAAGCTAAAAGGGCTTCGGAGATGGAAGAGGGAATAACAGAGAGCAGTTCACTTCCCCACAGCTGGAAAATGCCTTTAGCAACCGCACCTCCTCCCAAGATGGTAAACGGTGTGAGTAAAGGAAGCATGTGGAAATCCCCGCAAAATGCCTGGAGCAGAGAGTTGTGTGGACAAGAAATGAATTGCCTCAGATACCATGGAACTTGAGGTCTGCTTGGATATGCATTTTGATTACTCTTTTCCAGGACAAAGTGAGGTTGGGGGGGGTGGGCAAGCAGTGTGATCAGCCTCCTATCCCCAAGTCCAACCTGGATCCCAAGCCCTGAGTTAGTTGAACGCAAAGACCACTGTCCTCATGTGACCCTGAGGGCCAGCTTGGCTCACTCAGAAGGCAGAGTAAGATTTGTTTGATTCTGGGGTTATATTTCTGTGCCTTGTCTTCTTCTGTTTGGCTGCTGACTTGCAGATGACCTTGGGTTGAAGTCCTAAAATTCCTCCATCTATAAAACGTGAAGTATGATGCTTTTGACCTACCTCCGTGTGATAGATGGCTCTGGACCATATGAGATCTAATGAGTTAACATTTACAAAATGCTAGGAGCTATTTCAGAGAATGGCATTCTCTAACCACAAAAGATCGTTATTCATTACCCAGAATGCATACAAATAAAAATAAGAGTGTTTCAGAATAAGAAGACTGATGGCAGGGAGCTGTATCTGCCCTGTGTGAAAGGCAGGTTGGAGATTAATTCAACGGATAAACTGTTTTAAAACCCGGCAGTTTCACGCTAATGAAAAAGAGGCCCGCAGACTATATTTTGGTCTGGCGGTCACAGCAGAACTGGAAATGTCAAATGGGTATGATTCACTTCCAGTGTTCCTCTTGGTTTTATTGAATACCTTCAGGCTATGCAGCCTAGGATTTGTGGAAGGAAAATTATGCTGTATCTAAGTGTAATGATATGAAGACACAGTTTTCTGCATCTGTATGCCTCATACTGGATATGATGTAGAGAGCCCCTCCACCAGAGATCAGACGTCTGATTACACATCTCTGCTGCCTTCCAGCTTCTCCCCTTCCTGATGAGGCTTAACTCTTTCGCTCCCCGTACTCGGCCAACTAGATAGTTTGATGTGTAATACTCCTTTGAGTGTTGCCTGTTGATAGCAGAACTGTTGACCTATTACTTATAACAGCCCCTTCTCTCTACAATATATATTTACATATATTGAGATTAAAAACAGATATATTTACCTACCTAAAAGCATCTTGTTTTGTGGATCGCTTTCTTGTCTTACAAAGCATTTTAGCACATTTTAACACCTTTGTTTATTATGATGGTCGTGTCACTGAACATAATTCAAAGTTTTATTTATTCACCCTCTGTGCAAATACTCAGTAGGTGCTGAAGGGTAGTGGAATATACCATCCCTGAATATGCCTCTCTGGCATAAGAATTGTTCTGTGTAGATTATTTGGAAAAACAGCAAACACAGGAGAAGTCCTGAAAACAGAGTAGAAGTTACACCTTCTGCGAGAGAAATTTACATTAATAGAGGAACTCTCCATGTGTCAGGTGGTCCCTCTCTGTACCTAGAAGGATGACTATAAATCACAAGAAACTCTTACTTTCATTCACTTTTTTAGTCACCTCCCCATAGCTAACCCCTCCCACACCTTTCTCTCTTTTGGCTTTAGCTGAGAATAGTATTTAAGCCTGAATTCTAAGCCACTGTGAAAATTAACTCATTTTCCCCAGGTTGTCCCCCATGTATATGTGAGGTATGCATGTAAGTAAACTCCTGTGTGTTTTTCTCTGGTTAATCTGTCTTTAGTTAAAGGCTCCTAGCCAAGAACTAAGAAGGATAGAAGGAAAATTATTTTCCCTCCACTGCAATTCCCAATGCTGGTCCAAGTACCGGGGATTCAAGATTCCTGGTTGCATGAGGTTTGTATTCTAAGAGAGAGTGAACCAATGAAAATTGAAATAGATAGAAATTTAGATGAAGCTTAGTACTAAAAAGGCAAATGATCACATTAACATGATACAGAGGAAAAAGGTGTAGGGATATGCTTGGTAGAATAATAAACAAAGGCTTCTTGGAGGAGGTTACCTGTGAGCACCTGTGATGGTTAGGAAGTCAGCTGTGCACAAAGAGGGAAAGAGCATCGCAGGCAGAGTGGCCTCAGGAGACAACTGAGCTGAGCACTTTCAAAGATCAGAACAAAGGCCAGGGGGCCTGGAGCTCATGTTGCAAAGTGACAAAGTCTGAGAAGGAGACTTGTAAGCCCCAGTATGATTTGTAATTTATTATTGATGGAATGGGAAACCATGGGAGGATTTTTAAGGAGACTGATGAAACCTTAGATTTTATTTATTTTTATTTTTTTATTTTTAAACTCACCGAGCTTGCTGGAAGAAAAATGGATTAAAAGTACAGCATCCCTACGTCCTGGTTTACCAGAGATGTCTGGTAAACCCCATTGCCTTGCGGTAATTATTAACACTACCCTTCACTCTCAAAAATGTGGACTGGGCTGATGCATTTTAGAGTTCCTGTCACTGTAAGGAGGGGGCAAAAGCAGAAACAGAGAGTCCAGGTAGGAAGTCATTTCTGTGGCCCAGCTGAGGGACGACATTGCCTTCAACTGATGTGACGACCAAGGAAATGGACAGAAAGACAAAGGATTGCTGATTTTCCAAATCACACGAAGACTGAAGATGGAGGGGGTCCCCGTTTCTAAGCCTCAGGAATATGAAACCTGCGGTTCATTGCTATTTCCCAGTTATAGCATCAGCTCAGCAACACAGCACTACTGGAAGTGTGGGTTCCCTAAGTTAACTTCCCAGACAAATGACTGTACCCAGTGTTGGGAAGGGGGATTGCTAGGGCAAGGCAGACAGGGAGTACTGTGGGGGTGGTGAGGGGGGAAGTTTCTATTTTACTCTGGCTGAAGAGAGAGGAGGCAGAGGGATGATGGAATGTGCTGAATATGATTTGAAGGCAGAGCCTACAGGATTTGCGGATGGATTGGATGCAAGCTGTGCAAGAAAATAAATGGACACAAGGCTGACAAGTGGTTCTGTCTCAGCACCTAGAAAGGAGCTGCAATCTTTGCCTTAAAATTTGTCATACTCCCTGAGTTCTTAACACAAACCCCCTGAGTATTTACTTACTTATTCTTAATGGCTCTGGATCATTTGACCAATACTATAAGGAAAAGGGCCCAAGCTGAACGGTAAGGTTGTTTATCCCTTTGCGAAATAACCCTGGAGGCTACGCCTTTCCAATTCTTGCCTCTACTTTTGTCATCTTTTTAACTATTTCCTCCCAAATTGTCAGCTGTCCCTGTTTGCTTCCAGTAGCCACAGCCCCATTTTATTTGTGATTCCCAAGTTTTGAATTGTTTGTTGGTTCAGTGCCCTGTAATCCATACTTTTTTTCATTATAAATTAACTCTGACTGGGATTCTTAATTGAAAAACTGGGAGGGGGGGAAGGTGAGGGAAAATGAGATTATATCGTGGCCAAATGCATAGAGAGACTTCACTGTCATTAAGACCAGTATACTTACTTACATGCTTGTAAAATTCAAGATAAGTACTGTGGTTCACATTTGTAGCCCATCCTGTCTTCTAGGAAGTCATTGTTAAGTCTTTTCCCTTCAACAGCCATCTGCAGACCCATTGCCTGCCTTCTGCCCTTCTCCACTACAGGGAGCTCAGCACTGTGCTTCCCTCCCCCACAGTGTCCACCCTCACAAGGTAGCCCCCGTGCCTGTTGACACTGTGTTAAGACCACACCATTTTGGTGATGACCATCTTCTTCCTGGGGTCCCGCCTTCATGCCCCTCATCATACCCTTTATCAGTGTCTCCCTCAGAAGTCTGAATCCTCAAAATGTCTTCTATCATGATACGTTGCTGCCTTCATAGCTAAAGATATGCCCACTGTTGCTTTTCTCTTTACACTGTCTCATGGCATTGTACATTTTTCACTTAATTTGTGCTGCTGAGTGAGAAATCACACTTCATGCCACAGTGAGCCAGGCCAAAAGCACCCCACATGCAGTAAAAGCAAATTGTGCACAAAGGTTGTGGGCCAGGCAGAGCCACCCTCCCTATGGAGGACACCATGTGGAGGGCACCCTGGCTCGCCCTGCTGCCTACCTGGAGATCTCGCGCTCCTTCCATATTTGCGGTTACTTGTTCTGTCACAGAGGTTCCTAATTGGCATCATCTGATTCAAAGAGTTATAATACTGAATTGAGGGGTTGGGGGACACCAAAATCTCATCCTGTCTGAAGTCATTTGAGAGGTTTGCGATAGACAATTTCTACGCTCTAGCAATAAATGCTTTGTATCCTTTATTTATTAGTGATACTTATATCTGCTTAATTTCTTTTCCAAAAACCTGGGCCTGCACATCATAATTCAGTAAGTGCTAACTGGCCAAACTTTAAGTGGCAAAATTTGGTTAAGTGGTCCATTTTCTTGCCCTGCTCCCAAGAGATGAATTTATAAGCAACAAGCCTGTTTGCCAACATCTTTCATTTCTCTTCCTGCCTCTGCCTTCCCAGATGCTCACACTTACAGCCACAGATTTCCCCACACGCAGCCCCACCCCTCCCCGCCTGGGTTCGGAGCCAATTTCTAACAAAACAACAACACTCACAAAAAACAAACAAGCAAGCAAACAAATAAACAAACAAAACACTTCTCAGTAGTTTAACCAGCATGTTCAAGGAAGGTTTGGCTAAGCCATCTTCTATTTCTACTGCTTTCCCCACCCTGTCTCTAATTACTAATTACAAGATTGAAATTTATTTTAACTTCCTTTGCCCAAGTGAAGAATGAAGTATGTTTTCTCTGTCCTTCACTCAGCTTTATTTCTAAGCCAATTCAGTTGATGAGTGGCTATGTTCTCATCTATATCTGAACATTAAGTAAATCTCTGTATATTACAAATAACTATCAATACTGCAGATAAGACATTCCCTCCATCCCATATTATAGATACTATTGATTTAGCCATTACTTTCTGAGTTTCTCATTTTCTAGGCTTGAAGATTTGCTTTGCCCAGCGTTTGTGATAATTGTGTTGCTGAATTTTAAATAGAGTCTTCAGTCAACCCTGTATCACATCCTGAGCAGGGAATAAAAGGAACACTGTTTCCATTTTCCAGTGACCAACTTCTGTTTCAGCTCAAAGAAAATCATTGACCGTCTTGTTTGTGGGTAGCATTTGATCACAATTTGCTAACAGAATGGGTGGAGACTGTGGTATACACTCTACTCCTTCCAATTTTAGTTTTTTTTAAATTTTAACGTTTATTTATTTTTGAGACAGAGAGAGATAGAGCATGAATGGGGGAGGGTCAGAGAGAGAGGGAGGCACAGAATCTGAAACAGGCTCCAGGCTCTGAGCTGTCAGCACAGAGCCCGACGCGGGGCTCGAGCCCACGAACTGCGAGATCGTGACCTGAGCTGAAGTCAGACGCTTAGTCGACTGAGCCACCCAGGTGTCCCAACTCCTTCCAATTTTAAAAACAGAAATTTCTCAAGTGAAACCTCATTGAACCTGTTGAAGCCAGCAGGGTTATATAAAGGGAGTGTGAAAAAAATGAAATAGAGAAAGAAAGAAGAAGAAAGAAAGAAAGAAAGAAAGAAAGAAAGAAAGAAAGAAAGAAAGAAAGAAAGAAAGGGAATGTGAAACTCTAAAGGTTTGAGCTTGCTGTGTATATAGATAGTGCACAACTCCTAGTGAAACTCAGACGTGAGGAAATGTGTCACGCTGGAAAACCAAAAGCAAAGGGACAGAGTTCAGTGATCTTATATGGACAAGTCTGATGCGTAGGAAGGCTATTTGCTTGTTTGATTGATTTTCATGTTTTGGGGGGCTGAAGGGGCAGAAGGCTTTGCTTTGTCTTTCTTCCTCCCCATGCGTGGTGTGGCAAGGACCTAGCTTACTTTTGGTAGCAAATAGAAACAAAAGAAGTCACCCTCTTTCCATAGATAGCTCATACTGAAGACTTCTGGGGAATAATGCATTTCCCTTTGCTAGTGATGCCAGAGGCAGAAGATGGCAAGCACCAGAATGACTGACGTCCAGTACTTGCTCTCCTGCCAGCCAGTTTATGAACTAAGATAAGTTACTTAGCCTATCTGGGATGTACTTTGCTACAGTACGTTGGACGATCTAAGTTCCTTTCAGCTCCAGATTTTAAAAGATGAACAATTACTTATTGCTTTGCGTAAAGCATTATTGATACTGAAATCTATCAAAAGACCATTGTTCTGCAGGAACTACTAGGAACTGAAACTGCCTCAGGATAATTAAAGGTTCTTTTCATGGATAAATTAAAGAATATATGAGGAGAACCAAAGCAGGGAATTCGGAGAAGAATGTTGGCCCTTTGAGCAGGGGAGAGGGGGAAGAGTAAGAATTTTTAGGGTTATTTATGTAATATATTTTCACCTACTGTTATGCATTTCCAATAGGAGAAAAAAGAATTAGATTTCACCATAGCTACTCAGACCAAGGTTTCGTCTCAAAATTATAGAACTAGGCAATAATAAGATAGACTAATGTCAGGCAAATTTGAGTTCTGATTCCAGTTCTGCTATTACTCTCTGTGGGTCCTTGGGCACATGATGTGAACTTCCTTTGTCTTGGTTTTTTTCTCTGTAAAATGAGAACAAATAATAGCAAATAATTTATAAGGTTTTGTGAGGATTAAATGAAATGCCTGTGAGGCACCTAGCACAGTGCCTGTTACATAATGAACATGGAGCAGATGTTAATTACAATGACAGTGATCATGGAAGTGGTAGTCGTGTTGGTGGTGAAGATGGTGGTGATGATGGTGATCTTGATGATTCAGGGCTAAAAATCATTGGTATTATTTACAATATGGCCTGGCATGGCCGAGGAATAAGACCTCCATCTTAGCCCAACAAAGTGGACACCAAGGTACCTCAGCCTAGCTTAACCACGTGCTTAATCCTCCTTTGTGATCCCTGTGTTGAACTTTCAAGCTTTTGTTCATTTGTTGGCCTGGCCTGCTTTGGACCACATTCTGTTATCTCTGTTCCCATCTAGTCATCTTTATATCAAATTTTATTGTGTTCAGCTTTATAAAAGTCATACTGTGACTTTTAGGACCCCTTCCTTTTACCTTCAGGACTCATATAAATAATTAATCCTTCATATTCAAATAGTGGTATGAAGGGTTGGGGTTATATGTAAGAATAAATCAAAAGGCCCAATAATATGGGTTGCAAATAATTAAAGTTCTCTGAAATCATGTTTGTGAGTGTTATTGATGGTCTTTGATTATATGTAGCTGAGGGCATTCCAATTATCATAGATGTCTGGTAACAGCAAACCCCCAACATGTCACTAATCCATGTCACAAACATTTACTTCTACTTCCTGGACCAGAAGATAAAAAAAAAGAAAAAAAAAAAAAAAGAAATGCTATTACAGATATAAAACCAATAATTTATTGCTGTTCCTACCCCCCAAGGAAAGCTATAATATATGGTGTGATAATATATTTTATTGATACACTATATCCAAGGAAATTGCTGGTGTGGGGGAAATGAAGGGCCAGAAGATGAATAAAATGCATAAATATTCTATCAGCCAAATTCTCACAAATGGAGAACCAATGGTAATAGCAGACAGAAAAAAAATGGCACTTTATAAGTGAAGTTGGATATATGCTCAAGAAAGTATAATTCTGAGTAATTCCTATGAGTCCTGAGATGGGTTCTACATACAGAAATTAATCTGTATCACTCTTTGAAAATGAGAAATCTAAACCAAGATTCCCATAATGCTATATTCCTTGAGAGCTGACATTGGGTGACCAATTTTATTTGATTACATAACATAAAAAAGACATTCACACCTACCATTTGTTATCATTATTATTTCATAAATAGAAATGATGACTTAGGCCAAACTTGGAAAAACATAGTATTAGAAAAATTGGAAGTCCTTTAAGAGGAATACATTTAACAACCTTGGGGCACCCGGTGGCTCAGTTGGTTAAGCATCAGGCCCTTGACTTCAGCTCAGGTCATGATCTCATGATTCCTGGGTTTGAGCCCCAAGTCTGACCACACGGAGGCTGCTTAGGATTCTGTTTCCCTCCCTCTCTCTCTGCCTCTCCTGCACTCATGCGTTCTGTTTCTGGCTCTCTGTCTCTCTCAAAATAAATAAACACGTGTAAAAAAAAAAGATGAATGAATTTAAAAACCTGAAAAACTAATAATGGTGCCTTTATGATTTTAATTGTGTTACAGACTCACAAAAATCTATTCTAGATTTGCACTGCTCCACAGGACAGTATTTGAGAACCATGATGCTGGCACCTGAAAATGTCAGTTCTTCATGGCCAGCAGGGATTCACATTCTTAATTTTTTTTTAATGTCTGTTTATTTTGAGAAAGAGAGAGAGAGAGAGCGCACGCTTGCTCACACATAAGTGGGGGAAGAACAGAGAGGGAGGGAGACAGAGAATCCCAAGCAGACTCCACTCTATCAGAGCAAAGCCATAGCGCAAAGCCCAATGTGGGGCTGGAACTAAGGAGCTGTGAGATCACGACCTGGGCTGAAGTCCAATGTTCAACCGAGATACCAGGCACGCCTGGGGATTCACATTCTGTTCATCACTGACTCTGGGTGATGTTAGCTTCCACACCTGGTTCCCTACGCTCACATGGCATGGTGCATATTCAACAGGAGTGCACAAGAAGACTCATCAGAAGCTCTCTGATAGCAGGGAGACACTTCCAGAACTCTGGAGCACAAGGCATGCTCCGGGGCAGCGGCTTTCTCTGAAGGGCAAACAGCTCCTCTAGCCACAAGTCAGCCAATTAAGGGGCTACTTAGCACCTGATGAAGTGGAATCTCATTGTTTGCCTTGGCATCCATATTTCACAGTGAACTAAAAAACAGCTTTTTATTTAGCAATTTTGGGGGGACTCCTCTCCTTTATTTTACAGCCACTCAGTGCCTGACAGTACAAGCTCATACTATCATTTTTCAAGCCATTAAATGTTAACTTCATTTGCTTGTATGAATTATGCTTTGCTCTTTTAGTTTTGTAATGAAAAATAAGTACAGGTTATGCAAGCAATAACCCCTGTGTATGAAGCAGCTATCTTTCTAAACGGTTTATTATGCCACAGTCTGGTACTCCATTAAATATAGATTACAGACTGCTGAATAAATGAATATCAACTAACCGTCCCCATCCTTCTGTATATATCAATGCAAATAATGAATTGTGGCATCTCATGAAAATGGAAAACTAGAAAGAGTGGGTCAAGAAGTAATTACACATTTGTCTTATCTCATGCTTCTTGCCCTCAAAACTGCAGAATATATCATGGAGTTGAGAGGACACTGCAAAGATAGTTCTGATCTGTTAGTATTGGTAGAAACACTATTCCTGTTTGCTTTCTCCCCACAAATACTTACGTGACAGAGGCCACCTTGGTCCTGTTTCCTACTCATGTTTGCTTTTACTAAGCTCTGTGAAGTGAAACCTTCTGAAAGCTCAATCATACCTGTTGGAAAAGACAAAATGTTGTCGGGTAATCATCCTATCATTCACCTGGTGCCTGAGTGAACACTTAGATCTCTACATCCATATTATCACTGGGAACTTCTGCACTGGGAAATAGCATGGTGTCATGGTAGACCTGGGCATAAATGGATGTTTCCTTGGCTTCTCTTCATCGTGGTCTTTAGACTTGCCACTTCAGCCATGCTTCCTTCTAGGGGTGTTTGGACCCTCATTCATTTCACTCACATTTTAAATGAGCACTATTTTAAAGGAACAAAATAAGGAATAATTTCCCTCCTGGGAGTCAATACCTTAAGTGGCAAGGGAGCACAAGGGGTATTTAAGTTTCCACTTGGAGAAGATAAAGGATTATGCCAATCAATTCTAATTTTCAGCACAAGGATTACCTCCAATGAAGACCAAAATAGGCAAGTTTATTTTCTTTTGAATGGTTTGAATCATTGCCTCTTAACCTATTGTTTTCCATGGACTCTCACATCTTCCTGTCTCTTCTAAGACTTTATTCCTTCAGCGCCAACTTTCATCTATTCATCTCGACCTGCCCCTTTCCATCTGCTTTCACACATGTTAGATTTCATCATTGTTTAAGGTTTAAAAAATTCCTCATGACAAACCCTCTGTCC
This sequence comes from Leopardus geoffroyi, assembly GCF_018350155.1. Lineage (NCBI taxonomy): Eukaryota > Metazoa > Chordata > Mammalia > Carnivora > Felidae > Leopardus > Leopardus geoffroyi. The sequence goes on from NC_059328.1 coordinate 112,840,232, forward strand.
TCTCAAACTCCTTAGAAGAGGAGTGGGAGGTACAGGTTTCCAGTTATGGAATGAATGAGTCCTGTATAAAAATACAGCAGAGGAAATATAGACAAGGGTATTGTAACAGGGTTAACATGGTGTCAGAGGGCAGCCACACTTGTGGTGAACACAGCATGACTTATAGGGTTGTTGAATCACTGTGTTGTACATCTGAAACTGATGTAACATCGTGTGTCCACTATACTTCAATAAAAAAAAAATACAATGAAATAAAAAAGGAAGTTAAAAGAGTGTTTTGTTTCCTCCCTGGCCACTCCTTGCTCTTAATCCATGGCACTCTGGCTTCTTCCTTTGTCCTCTGCTACTAAACTGCTCCCTCAAAGGTTACCTCTACTTCTGAAATGCTTTCCCCCCCTCTCATTTCTCACCATCCTTGGCTTTCCTATGGCACCTGATATTATTAACTCTCTTTCTGGTTCTTGAAACTTTCCTCTTCACTGACTTTGTAGTACTGTGCTGTCTGATTTGGAAAACCATCATTCATTTCCTTTTCTTTCTCCCTACTGGTTTTAGTTCTTTTTCAAATCTCTAAGATGTTGGTCACCCGAAGTCCTGTCTTTAAACTACTCTCCTCTTTCTTTGAAAGTTAAGCATGATGTCTGCATCTTTGGGGAAGAAAGTTTTCTGCCTATGCCTTTGGTCTATTCCCCTTTTCTCATGGCCTCTTGTTATCTGAATTACCTGTCTCCCAAAACAGATACCTGAAGTGCTATAAGTGTGTCTGGAGCAAATGAATGAGGAAAAACATATCTTGAATTGTTTTCACCAATAACAAGTTCTTGTGATTCATAAACATCTCCCCATATAGCCTGTATCTTCCTAACTACAAGGATGTCATATGTAGCCAGGACACATCTAAGGGTCTCATACCTCCTGTATTTGTTTTTCAGAAATGGCAAGGGGGGTATAAGACTCCGAGAGAGAGTTGAAAGTGACTAAGAAAATGTACCAGGATTTTAGGAGACATTTTTTTGTGTGCCTGAAACTACATCAAGACCTAAATCTGAGGATAAGATCACTAAGAACTCCACATTCTAGGTTTATGAAGACACACATAGTGTGGAACTGAAGACAGTTCCTCTGGAATACGAAAACAGGAACATCAATGTATTTTTGGCTCAGAAAGGACATCTTTCTCTCCTCAAAACCAAAGAATGGAATTCCACAGGAATTATCCATAAAACAGTGATTAGACTGATAGCTTTTGGGATAGAGCTCCATATAGTCATTGACCTGCTCATCTGTGCTATCTGGGCAAGGACAAAAGAATTGCTGAAAGACGGTAGGGCAAAAATGGGCAGCAGCAGTGGGGTCGAGTGTAGTCCGGCCCTTTGCTGTGCCACCTGAGCTTCCCAGGGATTCAGGGGGTGTGTGGAAGCTAGTTGACCATATACCCAATCAGGAGCATTCATTTCCAGCTTGAGGGGGGAAGGCAGGTAAAAGAGGGTCCATGATGGAACCTTGTGCTGGAGGTGAGTCCAAGACTAGATCTCATTCTAGAGAGGACAGTGCAGTGGAGTGGGTCCCAGCCACACCCTCCAGAGAACCTTTACCTGCCCCCTTTGAAGTAGTCAGTTTGTTTGCCTGCTATTTATTATCAGTCAGTGAACTAGTGACAGTCAGTAAGGAGGGAACACTCACTCCAAGTTAGCAGACAAGCACCATTTCCTGCTCTTATTGTCCTTGCCCCAATATACCCAAAGAGTTAACACCTAAGGAAGGGAGGAGAAAAGGATGGTAAAGAGCTCAGCATGCAACCTTTCCCCCACCTAAGCCAAGAGAAGAGATTGTGGGATACCTGAGCCTGAGGTGGTGTAGGGGAGAGGGGAAAAGGGATAAGGACATTTACATTGAGAATAAAGCTTTAAATGGAGAATGACCAAGTCTAAATATTTAAATGGGAGTTTTCCAAAAGCCAAGAATCACTGAGAAGTTATAAATTCTTGCCAAGATGTCATGAAGTGTATCCATTTACCAAGCAGGAAAGAGAAGCAGAGCAAGGTAGAGGTTATACCCCTGTTACCGAAGACCCTTAGAAAATAGTTGCCAACAACGGAGATGAACATATTGAGGGACTAGTCTGTGTTTTGAAACTAAAACCAGAGAAAAACGAAGGTGTTGCCAGAAGGAAAGCCAACAAACGGTTGGCAAAACACATCACAGTATAATCTCTAAGATTGAGAGTCTGGCTTTCACCTTCACAAATTTTGCCAATTCACTTTGTTGTTGTTGTTGTTGTTGTTGTTTTATTTGTGTATGTATGTGTCCTAGTAGAAACTAGATATAAGAAGGCTGATTCGTGCCAACCCAACTCACATGAGCTAACCCAGCTCAAAAGAGAGTGATATGTAAAGCAAAATATTGATTTATTCTTTAGCAATGTAGCATTACGTCTCAGAAATTGTAGAAATTTGGATGCTGTTACCCTACCTGCTCAGTGAAATACACAAGTGGAAAACTATTTTAAAGGTATGGACTTTGAATATAGTAGGCAGGTAAATATCCGATGATGACATCAGATGCTGAAATCCTGGGATAGCACTGCGGGCTTGGTCTCTAAGACTTCATTACTAAGCTTCAAAGACTGAGGAAAACTTCAATGATGCAGCCACATATTCATTCAGCCATGAATAGAGAGAGAGAGAGAGAGAGAGAGAGAGTGCAGGAGCAGTAGAGGATGGGCAGAGATAGAGGGAGAGAGAGAGAGAGAGAAAGAGAGAGAGAGAGAGAGAGAGAGAGAGAGGATCTTACGCAGCCTCCATGCCCAGCCCAGAACCTGACACAGGGCTCCATCCCATGACTCTGGGAATATGGCCTGAGCCAAAATCAAGAGTTGGTTGCTCAACCAGCTGAATATCCCAGGCACCCCCAGCCATAATAAATTTCTAAGTATCTCCTACATGTCATAAACTATGCTTGATACTGAGCTGTGTAATTCAGTAGGGTGGCACCCCATAACACGGCTTAATAAAACACTCAACTGGCCCAATTTCTTCCATCTCGGTCAAAAGTCAACCGCAGGGCAGTTGACAAGGGTGAGGGGTTGATTGGTGTGAGAACTCACACTGGAAGATCCTTAGTGCTGAGCCCCTGAGACTCTGCCAATCTCTAGTCCCTGGAATGAAAGGTTCTGATTCCATCACATCGCATCCCATTGGAGAATTACACTATTGTTTCCTTCTCTAGTCATGGTTGCCAGCAATTGCCTTTTAAAATGAAGATATATGTCCCAGTGGCTAAAATAGAAGCAAGCACTTTTCCATAAGTAGAGGAGAGAATGGGCTCAGGAAAACATTTGCAAGAGAACATGGTCGAAACACATACACATCCATATGAAAACAAAAATATAAGTCTGTATTTACTTCTTTATTTCATTCAGCATTACTAATAATGATAAGGGTAGAAGTAGTAGTAGTTAGTAGTAGCAGTAGTAACAGCAAATTCTTATGCAGTGCTTGGGTGGCAGGCACAGTTCTAAAGGCTTCATCCAAAATTACTCATGCCTATGTCCTAGTACACAGTTATTTTTATTGTTGTTGTTACTGTTGTTCAAGTGGCAGCAGCAGGATTTGAAGTCAGGTGGACTCACTCGGGAGCCGGCACTCTTAAGCCTCATGCCACACACCTCTAGTGAGGTTCCTGCGCTAAAGCTGGCTAGTTCTCCTCCTTCCCCTGCCAGGACAAATACGAGACTAGCTGTGAGCTTATGGGAGGCATGTGCCTCCTAAGCTTCTCAGTTCTGCAATCCTCTCTGAAATCCGTTATGAGTGTAGACACGGCATTCCCACAGAGTCTCAGCTTGCAGCCATAGTTTAAGAAATGCTCAGTTTCTGGCTCACTCCTCCCTCAGATTCCCTAACAGAAGTAAATCGCCTATTAGTTGTGAGAAAAAAAAAAAAAAGGTGCAGATAAATGGGCAGATGGGCTAAAATCGTCAGTGTACAGAGAAACCCCTGCCAGCTAGGGAACATCAGTGATTTTCTCTTCATTTGCCACCATTCCTGTTCAACCCAGCGGGAAGATAAAGCCACACATTAATATTTGCAATAAGGCTCAGAAATAAAAAATAATAATAATAACTTTAGAGTCGTATATGTGATAAGTCTTTGATTTCTTCAGAAGGGTGATAGCAGAGTAATTCACAAGCAGTGGAGAATCAGTCTTCTTCAATATTGCCATCCCTTGATTTAGATGTGCTAGTACTCACTCATGCTCCGTAATGATGTTTCTGAGGCTGCATTGTTACTCATTGTATATGTATCTGCTGTAGATTCAAGCCCAATATCTGGCCATAAGTATTTGAAAAACTGAATGCAAAGATAGATGAACACAGGCACACCTCGGATATATTGCAGATTCGCTTCCAAACCACTACAATAAAGCAAATAGCACAATAGAGTCAAATGGTTTTCTTGGTTTACCAGTGCGTGTACAAGTTATAGACTTGCATATAGCAGACTATACCGTAGTCTACTAAGTGCACAATAGCCTTATATTTAAATAAAATAATGTGCATACCTTAATTCAAAAATGCTTTATTGGGGTGCCTTGATGGTTCAGTCGATTAAGCGTCCAACTCTTGATTTTGGCTCAGATCACGATCTCACAGTTCATGAGTTTGAGCCCCATGTGAAGCTCTGCACTGGCAATGGGGACTTTTGGGATTCTCTCCATCTCTCTCTCTCTCTGACCCTCCCCCACTTGTGCTCTCTCTCTCTCATTCTCTCTCTCAAAATAAATCAGTAAACATTTAAAAATGCTTTATTGACACAAAAACATGAAATGAACAGATGCCATTGGAAAAAATGGTGCTGGTAAACTTGCTTGATGCAGGGTTGCTGTGAGCCTTCAGTTTTGTGTTTTTTCTTTTAATGCTAAACTGCTAAATACAATCAAGCAAGGTATGCCTACAAATGAATGAATTAATGAATTAATTAATGAGTTAGTTAATTAATATAAAAGCATAATTGTTGACTCCTGGGAGCTCTGTGCTTTGTATCTGTCAAGTGCTTTCTCCCTGATGGCTTTCAAAAATGCCAATTTTTATTGCTAACTCATTCCCTGCACATTGCTGACAATGTTCAAGATGGCAGCTCTTACCTTCACTTGGTCTGCATTCCACAATTCACAAAGGGCTTTCACATATGCATTTTTTCTCATCTGTATTTATCACAAGTCAACCTTCAGTTTATGCTTCTGAGACAAATTAATGCATGGTATATTTTGGCCAATAGATGTACCTCCTGATTTTCTATGAGCTTTACTACAGTGTGGCAAGTTCAAAGGACCAGGAAGATGACTAATTTCACAAAACAAAACTATTGAAAAGAATTGCATCTATCCTCTGACGAAGCTTCCCACTGATTTGATGGTGGGCACTCAGCCTCAGCTGGGGGATTTTTAGTGGGAGAAGAAAGTAACAGCAATCATTGATGGCAATCAGTTGGCCTTACAGTAGAAAGTCAGTAGATCCAAAGTGAAGTCTAAAAGAAACTTGGAAGTGGGTGTAGGCCTAGGGGTTCAATATGCAGGAATTCTTGTGTGCTTGGCCCATGTCAGACAGTGAGTGAAGACTTGTGCACTGTGGGGTCAGACAGACCCACGTGTGGGATGGGGTTTCATCATATTACTTCCTTGTAGTGTCGACTTGAGCCAAATGTTTAATACCTGAATTCTTTTATCTAGGGAAGGGAAACAATCGACTGCCTAGCTCATAAGTTTCTAGAAGAATTGAATAACCTGAAACATGAAAAACATTACAAGTTAGTACAAATAGTTGTTCCACAAGTGTCATTGAATATTATTATTATCATTATTTTTTATAATCCATTGTAGAGTTAACCAGCACATCTCTATAGATATAGTTTTTTTAATTATGAAAGTGCTTATCGAATATGCTCTTTTTCACCGGTATTTTAGTTTACATTTCTGAAATATTTTTGAATTGAGCACGGATGTCCAAGTAGGGATGCTGCAAGGTAAGAGTGCTCTCAGTTGCTACTAAATCATGACCAGTGATAGAAGTACTGACTTTTTCTCTCTATAAAGGACAAAGGAACCTGCATATTCTTAGTTAAATAAACACTTGGTCCACAATACAACTTTCAAAGTACCTGTGTCTATATCCAGCCACCAACTGTTTATCGGAGTCATCAAATAAGGAATACAAACATAAATAAAATGACACCCAACCTCCTCACCTATTTTGTTGTTGGTCTTTGCATGGTGAAAAGTAAACAGATATTTCTCACTGAAGACTCACATCCTCCCAAATGCCAAGAGAATGTCTAGCAATTTTGCTACATGGGATTAAAAAGTCTCCACCAATAACAGTCGGTAGTGTTCTATTTTTCTGCCTAAAGCCTATCTTTCAAAGAATTCTACCTCCTACACATTTAGGTTTTTCAGCTGCTAGCCTCTTAGTGTATGTTTTCTTCCTTTTTTTTTAAATCACACAGGGGCCCAATCATCACCCATTTTTCCATCCTACATGTCTCCAAATCTTTCCATTCAATCAGCAGAAGTGAAGTCTTAGAGAGCTGTGTGTGCCCAGAATTCTCTTCTTGGCCTCTGTCCTCTTCTGTCAGCTAATGAAGATGTTAGCTTCATCAGGCTTGCCTAAAAACAGTGGGTTTTGGTTTAGGAATCTTGTTTCTCTGAAAATCTGGCCAGTGATGTAACATTTGCTCAGGCTTTGGGAAATCTGATTCTCAGAACAAATTCAACCGATTAGTAACCAAGGGCAATGGCACTTTGATGAATTTCCTTTGATTTTGACAAGTACTTCCTGGAGAGGACAAGGGAAGTGAATACACTGTCACTCTAGCAGATGTAGAAATTAAAGATCAGAAGAATAAATGACTTTTCTTAAATGGCAGAGGGAAAGGATGCCTGGACTAGAACCTTCCAGTTCAGCACTGTGGAATCAAGGTATGTGGGATGAGGCTCAGAGCCTCTGCTTACTGCCAGGTAAGACTACCTAGCTCCAAACCCTCTATGTTGCCCAATGGGAGCTGCTTCATTGTTGTCATTGAGAAAAAAAAAAATCACCCTTTTCAGCTTTAGATGAGAAGAGATTGATGATAGCGGATTAGCAGATCCAAAAAGTTGGGAACTTCAAGGGTGGTTGCTTATGAAGAAAAGAATGACCAGAGAACTGGAATGTGCCATGACAGCCAGTTCCTCAGCTTCAGGCTGAACAGAGAGAGTCATCTGGAATCACCAGTCCAAGTGTTCTGCACCTCACTAGACCCACTGTTGTAGAAGAGCCAGGTCCTCCCCACACCCCTGACTCTCTCGAGACTCCCAGGTGATCTCAAAGAGTCTCAGGTCTTCCTGAGTATGTCCCCTCTGTTGCATAGGGCATCTGACACTTTTCTCTCCCTCTGCTTAAACAGTCACTTTCATTGAGCCGTGAAGGTTCATAGTTACTTCCTACTAAAGGGCGTGGTGGTAGATTGTGCTGCTACCACACTAAGGTCACTCAGTGAGGACCAGCACAGCTGGCTGCTGCCTCCCGGCATGCCATACGTGAATACACACACACACACACACACACACACGCGCACGCGCGCGCACACACACGCACACACACACACATACACATGTGCATGCACGTGCACCCACACACACACCCCTTTGGTTATCACAGTCACATTACCAAGAATGCTGCCATGGAAACACTTCTCACTTCTCATGTGTACATTTTCACTTTTGCATCAAACTGACCTATTATTCTTAACCTTCTTCCTTCTGAAAGGATGGGCAAGATTCTGTGGGAGGAGGAAGGGGAATGTGGATAAGAAGACCAATCTCTGTTACAGCTCTCTAAACTCCTCCTTCCCCCTCATACTGCATACCTTTGGCAGTGTGGGTCCTACTCCTGTTTTTCCTTCTCTACTTTCCTAATTATGTACTTCACCTAGAGCACCAACTAAAGATTGTGGGAGAATTGACTTATGCCCAGAACTATTTATCAGAGTCAGGAGTGAAACCTCATTTGAACTGAACCAGTCAGAGCCCTTCCTTGGAAATCCGAATCCATACCAAGATGGTCCAGTTGAAGCCTCAGCTTCTCTATCACGTGAAGACATGAAAAATCCTGAGTATAGAACACCACACTCTTGCACCTTGGGGTGAGTGGTGGAGAAGACTAGTTCACAGGAAGAGGGGAACATACAGTGCTTACTGACAGAAGCATCAAAGCAACACAGAAGGAAATCTTGGAGACTTGTGAGCTCTGGTATTTGTTTTATGACTCTGGCTTCACTTCCGTTCCAGGAGATATCCATAACCCAGAGGAAAATGCTCCATGAGATGAGATGAATAACCTTAGGATGCAACCAATTTGTTCACATTCAGAAAATAAGCAGGACTTGAAACCTTCTCACAAAAATTAATATATATCTCTATAGCTAATAGATAAACACAAATCTATCATGTATTTCTATCTATACACCAGTGAAGAAGCTCTTGATGCTAAATGTAAGTAACCTAAATGTTTAAATACACTGTCTGTTAGGCTAATAGTAGGTTGTTTCTATTTGTCTCGTTCAAAATATCATTCTTCTTTTTGATTTCCTTTAACTGAAGAATAAAAATCTGTAAATGGCCATTGGTTGCACTGTGTGTGTGTGTGTGTGTGTGTGTGTGCATGAACGCATGTGTTTGCCTTTTAACTGCAGTAGTAAGAGAAAAGTTGAATTCTGGGAACTTACTAACATACCCTCTCTGGCCCCTTGTGTTATAGCAAAGCATCTTTTATGTCAATCTTTGGTCTACTTGGCTCACCTGCCTTCACCTGGCCTGAATTTAGACACTTTCAATCATACCTCACTTCTCACACGTATCTGCCTCGAGGGCCTAATGGTCTCAGACTGCTCGCATCTGGCCTGGTTCTCACCCTTGATAACTGAATTCCATTCTCAGTGGATGCCATCCTCACTCTTTGACTGGGATAGTCTCTCTTAGTCTTTGAACATCTCATGATCCACTTTCTCAGGGTTTGGAACTGCGATGTTTGTGATGTCCTAAGCCTCACACAGATTCACATAAGTAATTGACTATGTAATACATAGTGATCAACAGTGAGAAAGACAGGTGACCACACTAATGGGCTGTCCTAAAGTTAGATAATTTTTCAATTTTGAGAAGCCAATTCTTTTGCAGTTTGAGAGTACAATTTTATGTGTTTCAGTATATAGGTTATGAGAGTACAAGTCAAGATTTCTACCTCCAATAAAATAAATAAATTATAAAAGTAACAATTTAGATAGTGGGAGAAATTGTAAACATGTGCCCCGGAGCAGGCCAAATACTTGTTCTGACATGTAGCCGAGGACACAAAGTCTGTCCGACACTGGGAATCTCTGGTTAAACTCACTAAGATAAAGTATGCCAGTCCCAAACACAGCATATTCATTAAGATGTTTTACTTTGTGACTACAAAGCCATTTGTTATTTTTTTTAATTTTCTAAAAATATTTCTTTATTTATTATTAAAGTATAGTGGACACACAATGTCACATTGGTTTCGGGTGTACAACACAGTAATTCAACAGCTCTCTACATTATGCTATGCTCACCACAAGTGTGGCCTGTTACTACACAATGTTATTATAATAACATTGAATATCTTCCCTAGACTATGCTTTTTTAAAAAGTTTATGTATTTATTTATTTGGGGGGGGACACAAGTGAGAGAGGATCAGAGAGAGGGTGAGAGAGAGAATCCTCAGCTGGCTCCATGCTGTGAGTGCAGAGCCTGATGCGGGATTCGAGCCCACAAACTGTGAGATCACAACCTGAGCAGAAATCAAGAGTCAGCCCATTAACCAACTGGGCCACCTAGGCGCCCCTTATGCTGTGCTTTTCATCCTGGTGACTTACTCCTCCCATAACTGGAAGCCTTTACCTCCCACTCCCTTTCATCCAGTGTGCTCACCCCCCACTGTTGTCTGTATTTATGAATCTGCTTCTTTTGTTTGTTCTGATTTTTTACTGTAAAACCTAAAACAGTTTTTTTTTTAATGTTCTATTTAATTTTGAGAGACAAAGAGAGAAAGAGTGCAAGAGGGGGAGGACTAGAGAGACAGGGAGACACAGAATCCAAAGCAGGCTCCTGTCTCCGAGCTCTCAGCACAGAGCCTGGCACGGGGCTCGAGCCCGCAAACTATGTGATCATGACCTGAGCTGAAGTCAGATGCTTAACCGACTGAGCCACCCAGGCGTCCCAAAACTGAAAGCGGTTTTCAGGTGCACTTCCTCTGCCCCATAAATTCCTATGCCAGTGCAGCAGCCAGTGTGAGCCAAGCAGCCTCTGAGCTTCAGAAGCTTGAGGAAATTAGGAGAGGAGACATTTGTATGTGTGCTCAGCCTGTCCTCTCTCCCTGATAGCAGGGCCCACCCCTGGATAGGCTCAGGTTCCCCCACTGCAACCCAGTGCTGCTCTGGTCTGCTCAGGTGCTGTTCTGTGCTCACCTGTGGGTTTTTCAGAAAGATCCTTTGCATTTTCCTGGTTCTCAACCTTTCCCCGCCTGGGTTATCTTTGCACCATTTCTGTGTGCTCCTGAAAGTGTCTCAGTCTTCCTTAGGCACTTTCCTTGCTCTCGATGGCCTATATACTCCTACCCAAGGCTGACAACTCTGTTTACTCCTTTTCATTTTTTGACTCCTGAGACCAGCTATGTCACTCCAGGTGGGCAACCCTGAAAGCTATGTAGGGTCTTCACTACCCTTCCATATTTGTAGGCTTTCCATTGTGAACAAGAGTCTAGCGTTTTGGTCTTCAAATCACGCTCCATGGAGTCTCCAGCTACAGCAGAGGTGCCTCAGAGAAGGCACAGGGGGGCCCTGAGCACACCAGCCCCAGAGACCCTCATCTGCAGCTACCAGAGCACTTCTGCTTTTTAAATTTGTTTTTATGTTAGATCTCCTTGCAATGATTTGGCTGAAATGTAGGAAATACTATTAAAAAGTAAAATCCTTGCTCTAGGGGAAGAAAGTTGGTCCCTTCTAATACTAGGTTCAAGATCTTAAAGGAAAATCTGAGACCTCTTTAGAGGCTGTGGAATAAAGTACTGCATGTGTGGGTAATTAGAGCATGTAGGGACTTCCTTTCCACTGATACAGTTAGACTAACAAGGAGTATGGAAATGAAGAGAAGCAAGCCATACTTTTATACAGAAAACTCCATGTTGTCTATAAATGTAGTGGGGAAGTCCATAATAGCCTTCAGTCTAGGTAGCCAACATTCTGGTAAATGTCACACATCTTATTTGAATGCGAGGGAATCACACAAAATAAACAGTATCCTTTGGTTGGCAGTAAAGGTAAATGAAAACAAAACCCAGGGTTAAATGCAACCACAACCCCCATGCAGGATTCACACAAAAATCAGGTTGCATTTTGTCTGAATAAGTGATTACTTTTAATCACACAAGAAATATGTAATATTTTTAATTGGTCTAGACTGGATGTCTTCACAGTTGAGTAATTATTTACCTTTTTTTGAATTTTACACTTGTATTTACATCTGGCTCATTCTTCAAGAATGATAAAACTTGGGGCACCTGGGTGGCTCAGTCGGTTAAGCGTCTGACTTCAGCCAGGTCACGATCTCGCGGTCCGTGAGTTCAAGCCCCGTGTCAGGCTCTGTACTGACAGCTCAGAGCCTGGAGCCTGTTTCAGATTCTGTGTCTCCCTCTCTCTGACCCTCCCCCGTTCATGCTGTGTCTCTCCCTGTCTCAAAAATAAACGTTAAAAAAAAAATTAAGAATGATAAAACTCAATCTTTCCTCTTGTATTGCTTTATGATTTATTCTTTACCAACGCACTTCACCACGTGTTTTATGAACCAAAATAACTCATGTTCAGTGTCTACACTATTTCTACAAATCTCTACTTTTTTTCATGGCCAACAACAAACAGCAGTATTATCTGAGTTTTTTGTTTACGTCTGGATACTATAACCACACATATATTTTATAAGTTACTTGAACGTATATAATGTGTAAAAGTGCATTTGCAGTGATATTAATGTATATCTATATATTTCCCAGAGTAGGGGAAGTTGTTCAAAGGAATTGGGTCACAGAGCCTGGGGCTGAATGAGCAGAGTGGGGAAAGTCCTGGCTCTGTTATTAACTGTGAGACTTGAAATCCAGCAGAGGAAAATTCCTAAGCTTATTAAACAAGAGTGATGCACAGAGGTCATAAAAATTGGTTCCCACTGGAGTTTTGGTCCCTCAATCCAGAGTGCCTCATCTGGGGTGATTCAAGTGATTTTCAAATAGGCAGATATAGTGATTACATTAGTGTTCTGAGAGTGAGGTGACTAACCTCCCCAGGCCAGTCCCCTCCTCCAAGAACAGCCTCCTTCACTTATTCTTGGGACAGTGCATACAAAATTTCTATGTATGCCAGGACATGGAAAGTTTGGGGATGGAGGGTTGATCAACTACTCTAAATACCTGGAATCAAGGTAATGCCTTCCTCGTGTATTCGATTCAATCAATTATTCTTTATTAAACATATACCAGGCATTTTGCTAACAGACTAAGATCTACTCTAATCTTTACAGTAGAGCTTGGGCCATTGAGAGAGGCAGGCCCACGCAAGTAAGTTACCTTGCAATCTGGAAGTGTTCTTTCTGTGTTAATAATAAAGAGAACCACAGTTCATCTTCTGGAGAGTAGCGGTCACGCTGATTTGTGACATGAGGGAAGAGTTCGGTAAGCAAACTCTCCGGGCTGGAGCATATCAGGCACTGGATATGGGGCAACAAATGGGGACACGCTGGAGCACATGTGTCATGGGTTCGTTCCGGTGTGTGTGATGGGGAGGGCTGATGAGAAGGCAGAATTGAGGTCTGATCACAGAGTAACTTGTACGTCTGAATAAAAAAATATGCATTGTCCATTCATCAGTTGATGGACATTTAGGCTCTTTCCATAAGATGAATGGATGAAGAAGTTGTGGTTTATATACACAATGGAATACTACATGGCAATGAAAAAGAATGAAAGATGGCTTTTTGTAGCAACGTGGATGGAACTGGAGAGTGTTATGCTAAGTGAAAGAAGTCATACAGAGAAAGACAGATACCATATATTTTCACTCCTATGTGGATCCTGAGAAACTTAACAGAAGACCATGGGGGAGGGGAAGGAAAAAAAAAGTTACAGAGGGAGGCAGCCAAACCATAAGAGACCCTTAAAAACTGAGAACAAACTGAGGGTTGATGGGGGTTGGGAGGGAGGGGAAAGTGGGTGATGGGCATTGAGGAGGGCACCTGTTGGGATGAGCACTGAGTGCTGTATGGAAACCAATTTGACAATAAATTTCATATTTAAAAAAGTAAAATAAATTAAAAACCAAAACCAAACCAAACAAAACAAAAATATGTATCGCACCTTGTTCCTTAATAGAGAACTGCTAATGAATTTTGAACATGGATGACCTGCTATTGTGCTGGAATTTTTTCCAAAGATAAAATGTACTACATGATGATTAGACTTAGTAAAGAGAGGTGGGTTACAAAATTGTTTACTCAACCAATTCTTATGTCTCCATTATGTGCCAGGCTCTGTTCAAGGAGCTGGGAAAACAACACTGAACAAAGCAGACAAAAATCCCCACTTTGAGAGAGCTTATCTCTGGTGAGAAGGCAGACACCATACAGGAGGTGAGTAGGTACCGTGTTGTAGATTGGCTGGTGGTAAGTGCTAAGGAGAAAAATGAATGTAGGGAAGCAGATAGAAAGTGTCTGAAGGAATTGTAGTTTTAGCTCGGGGTGTCAGGCAAGGCGTTACTAAGAAGATGATGTTTATACAAACGCCTGAAGGAGGTGAGACAGTGAGCCACATGGACATCTGCAAGAGGAACATGCAGGAAGAAAACTAGTAAATGCACATGTCCTGATGTATAAGTGTGCCCCCCAGACTCCAAGGCCAGACAAAAGACCATGCATGTAACCCAGAATGTGTGAGAGGAACATATTTATATAGGGCTTTTTAGGTTACTGAAGGGACTTTGACATTTACTCTAGGGTCTTAGGGAGCTCTTGGCATCAGGTAGAACACTGTTAAGATTAATCCAGTGAGAAGGAAACTGACTGGAACTAAGACATTGGCCAAGGAGGTAATTAGGAGAGGAAGAGATGTGGGAGAGGTTTCTCACACAAAAATCAACGAGAAGGAGCCTGTAGGAAATTCAGGAGGTTGGCAAGAAATGAGTGCCCACAGTGAGAAGGAAATGGCAGACCACTGGTCCCAGCTCTAGGTGTTAGCCAAGAGAGATAGTCTTGTCCCTCCTGAACATGGAGTCTGTCAGATGGGTGTTTTTTTTTAAACATTTATTTATTTTTGAGAGAAAGACAGTGCAAGCAAGGGAGGGGTAGAGAGAAAGGGAGATACAGAATCTGAAGTGTGCTTCAGGTTCTGAGCTGTCAGCACAGAGCTCAATGTAGGGCTGGAACCCACAAGCCATGATATCATGACCTGAGCCAAAGTCAGATGCCCAACCAACTGAGCCACCCAGGAGCCCCTGTCAGATGGGTGTGGTTAAGTGACAGATAACACCAACCTCTTTAATTAATTGAAGTTTACCAACTAAGTGTCCTTTACATACTGTAACGTGAAACCTAATTAAGCATGAAGGCCAACAGCAATTTTAATGAAACAACTTGTATTTAAGCAACTATTGAGACAACTGGGATACTTCTATGATCTCATTAAAGAATTGCATGTTTTTTTGAAACCCATGGGTTAACTCTCTTTCCCCTTACTTTGAAATAGAATTATTAGAAAACAATAAGAAAATAGTCATAAAATACCTTCCTTAAAAAAGTAATTTTTTCAAGCAATTTTTTTGTTTGTTTGGTTCGGGCTTTTCAGGAAATTGTGTAGCCTTGCATTTAGTTAATGATTCCAGCTAAATCTGTCCTGTGCAGGTAAGCAGATAGCCATTCGAGAAGTCGGATTTAGTTAGAATACATGCTTTTCACATATGTATCAAATATGTATTACGTATTTTGCATTTTTCATACATACTGTATTAGTTTCCTATTGTTGCTATAACAAGTTACTGCAAACATGGAGGCTAAAATTACACAATTCGTTCTCTACAGCTCTGGAGGTCAGAAGTCCAAAATCAGTTTCACTGGGCTAAAGGCAAGGTATCGACAGAGCTGGTTCCTTCTGGAGACTCTGAGGGAGATCTGTCTCCCTGGCTTTCCTAGGCTTCTGTAGGCTACCTCTCTTCCTTGATTTGTAACTCCTTCCTCATATCATTCCAACCTATACTTCTTCTTCTTCTTCTTCTTCTTCTTCTTCTTCTTCTTCTTCTTCCATAGTAAAATCTCCTTCTGCTTCCTTCAGATAAGGACACTTGTCCTTACACTCTGGGCCCACCCAGCTTATCCAGAATAATCTCCATATCCCCAAGTCCTTAAAATAACCACATCTGCAAAGTTCCTTTCCCATATGAAGTAACATTGACATGCTTGGGGCATGATATGGATATCTTTGAGAGGCCATTATTCAGCTTATCATACATACTATTTACTATATATTACTTTACGAATCACAAAGGCAGTTTATTGTAGTGTAAAAGTATATAATTTAAGATCAGAAATAAACTCACTTTTAATCCCAACTTCACCATTTAATAACCACTTGGTCTTGAGAGCTTCCTGACTTCCATTAGCCTTGGACTTCCACTGTGTAAAGTGGAAATAATGTCTTGCAGAATTCTTGAATGTGAAGAAAGAATAATTACAGCAGCATCCATTAAATAAGTACCTAATATATCCTTGTCCTAGCCCCTGAAATAGTAAATAATACAGATCTGTCCTTACCCTTAAGGAGAGAAATGACTGCGTCATAATACAAATATTAAAATAAAAGCACTGAAAAGTGGTGCGTGTCAGGACAGGGAATAGATGTAGCTATGTTAAGGTTAGATTGTGTAGCAGCCAAAAAAAAAAAAGAAAGAAAAAAGAAACAGCAAACCCGGAAGCAACAAAATGTCTTTGAAAACTAGGGATGGATTCCAAGAGGGGTGACCTCCAAACCAAAACATAGAACATGAGAAAGAGTTAGCAAGTCTGCAAAATGTCTTTCAGGCAGAAAGGTCTAGAATACATTAAAAAAAAAGGAGAAGAAAGAGACATGAAAAACTAAAAATACAATTTCTCAGGGCACCTGGGTGGATCAGTCAGTTGAGCATCTGACTCTTGATTTCATTTCAGGTCATGATCCCAGGGTCATGGGATGGAGCCCCACATCAGGTTCTGTGTTGAGCTTGGGATTCTCTCTCTCTCTCCCTCTCCCTCTGCCCCCCTCACCCCTGCTGACATACTCTTTCTTTAAAACAAACAAATAAATAAATAAATAAATAAATAAAATATAATTTCTCTATTGGTATATTAGGGAGTTAAAAAGATACAGTAAAAGAGAAGCCTAATAAGTAAGCAGGATTGAGATTAAGACAGGCCATATAAGCCATGTTGGAGGTTGAGCCTTGGAACCACAGAGAGAAGCAACATTTTCAAAGCCAGGCAATGATGGTGCCACATCTGTGTCACAGAAAGATCCCTGGACAGCCCCTTTCTAAAGATAAGAAGGCTATGGCAGAGTGTGACCTGGGAATCACAGTGCCTTGAGTATAAGAACTGGTGATTGGTTCATGGGAAAGTAGAGGAGTTCTGTTGATGTTAAGCAGTTAGAATAGATAGGACCTGATGGATAAGTAGTTATGATGAGGTCAGGTTTCTATCTTGAGTGAATGCTGGTGACAAACTCTGAAGTAGATAACAAGGAATATGGACAGATTCAGAGTATGTGTGGAGTGGAGGGAGTGGCAGTGGGCCATCTATTCTGGATATGTTTGAGATTGAGATGCTGCTCAAAGTAGCTGGCTGTGAGAAGAAAGTCCACACAAAATGTCAATATCATATTTAGGTGGAAAGCCTATGGGATGCATTGCCAAGCATGTATGTGTAGACCAGGGCAGGTGGAGGGACGTACCAGATAACTTTTCTCCAGATGAGGTGATGTGTGGACTAAGGACAGTGGGAGGTGTGGGGAAGCCGGGGCCAAGAAAAGACAGTGGGAACCACATTTCAATGAGAAGTACCGCAAGTGAACATAACCACAGATGTTTGAGTCTGACTCCTTTCATATCGTTTGTGAGCTAGAGAAGTCGCAGAGACACACTGAACACATAAAAACCCTCCTAATGTGAGGTTCATGAGTACCAGAAATGTGAAAAAAGACATATGGAAGTAGTTAATCCCAATATAAAATACAGTATAGAGCCACACAGCTCAAGGGAAACATGATCCTTTTATCTATCTAGGCTTTCCCACCGTATCTGAACACACACACACACACACACACACACACGCGCGCGCGCGCACAACCTGAGAAACTAGCTGTTAACGGATGTGGATTCCCTTGGAGTTCTTGCTCTATTTCTTTCCAATAGACTAACGGTGGGCTGCAGGACAAGGAGAAGTAGAACAGGCGGGACAGAGATGGCGCTACAGCATTGAATCAGGAGCATCCAAAGTGAACCTGACTTAGATTGAAATGGGATGATGGATTGCCCTGCACTTGACTCTTATGGCAGCTGTAAAACTCAAATCAGCTCCTAAATGGTCAATTACCGGAGGGGCACATAAACAGAGGCAGGCAGGTAGTGGAGGATGCAATTTCCTTGAGCTCTCTTGCCTGTTTTTCATTATGCCCACTCTAATTTATTTGGGGCCCTGGGCTTGACTACTTGGTTCCTCCTGATTTTCATGCCTAAATGACATTTTCCTAGTTCCCGGCTCACCTTCTGTTCTTTGTCAGCTTCTAATGGGCTTTGCTCTGACTGTGAACAGCCTAGGGGTGCTGGCGTGAGCCTGTGGGCTCCGGAGTGTATTCAGTTTGGTTAATTCCCATAAATGTGTTTTAAGTAATTATCCATGCAAGAAACATGGGCACCTACCATGGGAACTGACCAACAGGCACATCAAAATCCGTAGCTCAATAACATCAGCCTCCAGTCAAACCTGATATAAGAATTCCAGGCACTCTCTCTCTCTCTGTCTTATGAAGTCAATAAGCGTGTGCTAGTGAAGCCTTTTCCACTGTCTTACAGAATAAGTAAACAAAAAATTACCCCAGAAAATCATCTCTTCTCTTTGTTGTTGAAAATGTAAGGACACTAGCTGCCACCTCCCTCTAGGCTTCTTCAGCTGCAAAGAACATGTCAGGAGAGTCCAATGAATCTTATTACACCAGAAGAAATTACTAGTGAGTAGCTGACTTGATTGGAGATTTCAGAAAGAATGTAGTAAAAGCCCAGAATGGAACCCACTGGTTAGATGTACCACTGCTCCTGAGTCTAACTTCCCAGCTAGGTCAAGGCCAGGTATGTTTATAGTATATAACAACTGGAGAGCTAAAAGTTACTATTTAGCTATTATACACAATTTTTACTTTAAAAACAACCCTATTTTTAATTTTTAAACTGAAGTTTAAGATGATAAAATAAAAATAAATTATCCCAGACCATGTATCAGAGCCAGATTTTGAAAACAGGTCTTCTAAGTGCAGTGTCTCCAAACTCAAGTAGGTTCCTGATTTTTGAGTAGAAGCATTGAGCAGGGCCTACCTTTAATCCATACAGGTTCCCTTTGCTCATTCTTGTCCCTCCTGCTAGTAAGGGTCTCCTGTACCCTTGGGACATGAGCATATAACAGGGAGACATCATTAATTTTGTAATCAGCCATACTTGATTTCACATCTATATCTTGCCACTTACTCTAGCCTCAGATTCTCCATCAATATATGGGATAATATCACCTATTTATTTATTTATTTAAAAAAAAATTTTTTTTTCAACGTTTATTTATTTTTGCGACAGAGAGAGACAGAGCATGAACGGGGGAGGCGCAGAGAGAGAGGGAGACACAGAATCGGAAACAGGCTGCAGGCTCTGAGCCATCAGCCCAGAGCCTGACGCGGGGCTCGAACTCACGGACTGCGAGATCGTGACCTGGATGAAGTCGGACGCTTAACCGACTGCGCCACCCAGGCGCCCCAAATATCACCTATTTAAAGAAAGTCCATAAGAGGTGTAGCATATTGAATTGCCCTTGTTCCCTGAGCAAAGGAGGGCAATTTATGTCTGTGTATACATTCCATGGTGTTTCTGCACCTTAAAGTAGCCTCTTACTCATCTTTCCGTCCTCCCCATCAGGATAGATTTTTACAAAATTCTTTGACATCAGTAACTTAGCATCAACTCCAGTCATTGAGTTTATGACAAGAGGCTGAGGAACTTATTCCTCAGATAGTCCATTATATTTCTGAATGTGTCTATTAGAAATCAAGTCATTTTATGCAGATGAAACATTCCATTTTAAAACTTTTATTTGGCCAAATTGTCTCCCTTTCCATGAGCTGTTTGAAAACACTTTTTTATTAATGTTTATTTACTTATTTTGAAAGAGTGACAGAGAGACACAGAGTATGTGTGTGCATGCACATGTGAACAGGGGTAGGGACAAAGAGAGAATGAGAGAGAGAATCCTAAGCAGGCTCCATGTTGTCAACGCAGAGTCCAACGCTCAGTCTTACAAACCACCAGATCATGACAGGAGCCAAAATCAGGACTCTGTAGCTTAACTGACTGAGACACCAAGGCGCCCCTGAAAACACTTATAATGCCACTCCGATTATGAACTAGCCCAGGCTAAACATGGCAAGTTCTTTCAGCCATTGCACTTGAAAGTGATGTGTGCATCTGTTCTAAGGTGGTTTTTCCTGTTTTATGAAAAAAAATTAAGTAGACTTAAACATACAAAGAATAATAAAATAAATATCCATGGTAGCCATCACGCAGTAGATGAGATTCTAGGGTGGAGAGTCCGTGATAGGGAAACTGTTTAAGGTGAAACAGGTAAATTTCCAGCAGCCTATGGTGAAGAGCTACCCAATAGTGGTGGTTTTGCAGTTGTGAACCTGGTTTACTTTCCTTCATTTTTTTTTTAATTTTTTTTCAACGTTTATTTATTTTTGGGACAGAGAGAGACAGAGCATGAACGGGGGAGGGTCAGAGAGAGAGGGAGACACAGAATCGGAAACAGGCTCCAGGCTCTGAGCCATCAGCCCAGAGCCTGATGCGGGGCTCGAACTCACGGACCGCGAGATCGTGACCTGGCTGAAGTCGGACGCTTAACCGACTGCGCCACCCAGGCGCCCCTCCTTCATTTTTTAAGAATATGTGACCTGCCTCAGGATAGGGACTATGTCTCATTTATCACTGTATCCTCAAACCCTGGAATAATGGGGGGGGAAAAGACTAAGAGAGCAGGAGGGAAGGTGCGAGAGAGAAAAATTTTAAATGGCAGGAAGAGAGGAAGAGGAAGTAGAGGGAGAAAAGGAAGGAAAAGGGTTGACAGAGAAAAGGGAAGAGGGCTTCTAAAATAGAAATCTACAATGTTTTTGAGGATTTGACATACTGCCATCAGTTTGTTTTTCCAGAGAAAATTATGCTATATTAATTACAGAAAATATTTGCATTTTGCTTTAAAATTTGCAAAGTTATTTGATACAATTATCGGTTTATATTATGATGGTAAATAATATAATAAACATTTCACCAGGTCAGAATGTACCAGAGGAAAGATAAAGATCCCCATTTAGGATATTTGTCATTTCAGTGATAAAACATGTATTTGCAGAAAATCTAAAATTATAGTCTTTGTCCTTTGAGATAAATAAAAGCCACTGATCTATGAACTTCCCCCCAAAATGTAACAAAGAAATATATGATGGTGAATTTACATTTAGAATTTTGTTTAGAATTGTGTTTATTTATTTATCAGCAAGAACTCACTAGAGATAAAAGATACCAAATGCAAGTAGGGGAAGACTTTTAAGTGTTCTTCAGTTAACGTTAAGAATTTCTGTAAGACTGGGTTGTCTGGGTGGCTCAGTCGGTTAAGCGTTCTACTTCGGCTCAGGTCGTGGTCTCATGGTCTGTGAGTTCGAGCCCTGCGTCGGGCTCTGTGCTAACAGCTCAGAGCCTGGAGCCTGCTTCAGATTCTGTGTCTCCCTCTCTCTCTGACCCTCCCCCGTTCATGCTCTGTCTCAAAAATAAATAAACATTAAAAAAAAGAATTTCTGTAAGACTAAGCAAACCCCATATCAGCTTAACTGTGTTAACTTTACTGACCCCCGATGATGCAACTTACCAGAGGCCAATATTCCTGCTAAATTGTTGGAGAGAACATGGGGCTGTTTGGTGACATGAATTTACATATGGATAAAATGTGACCAGTCTGCTTAATTTCCCTGAGGATGTAAACTTGGTCGAATACTATGAATAAAAAGTCATTTTTTATTCAAAAAGCAGCACCAAGTTCTTCTAGCAAACACACACGTTTAGAAGAGGCGCTGTAGTGTAAAATTAATTTTATCCTTTTTTATAGCAATCTATTTAATAACACATCCTCTGATATATTGAGTCTGTCATATTGAGCTGGTGATTTGAAATAGAACCTCCTTCCGCCTGCACACACATGCAAATAGGTCATTATTAGAAGTTATACCTTGGAAGTTCTTTGTATTTAAGTTTCTATTCCTCTATTCTTTTTAAATTATGAAGTATCTATAGTATGCCATGTGTTTGGATGAGGTGTTTTACATATATTAACCAAATAAATGCTCTTCATAATTTGCAAAGGGTCCCCCTGGAAAGCTACGTGATGGCACTCAGATTCCAATCTAAACTAAAGCATAAGCATGCCTCCAATTTGAAGGCAGTTAGATAAAGTCATCCATAGTCCCCAAACTATGTGAAGACAATAATGACAATTGATATAGATGTGGTCATGTGATGGTCTTCTTAGAGTCCTATTTCTCCCAATTGTGCTTCCCTTCCTGGACAAATGTGATACCTGAAATCCCATCTTTGAAATCAAGCTTTCCTTCAAGTTACATACAGAATGCTCTTAAAAATAAATGTGTTTCCTGGAAAAAGCATGAAGCAATTCAGTTTTCTTTTTTGTCTTTAGGAGAAAAAGAACAAGTGTATATGAGATTTGTGCCATATGTCATTACCGAACGTATGATGTATAACAATAGACTTTGTTATATATCACTACTATTTTACCAAAAATAAAAAGACTGAAGTTTACAGAAGATTTATAACTAATAAAAGTCCCATTCCATAGGTGAGGAGTCAGAAGTCAACCCTTTGGTGGTCTCTTAAGATAATACTCAACTATGTCAAAATTGATCAAGAGTAAAACCATTTACAGCCTTCCCATCACACACATGGTAGGTTTCAAATTCCCTGACGTGACATAAATTCTTATTTTTTTTCATTTCTTTCCTTCCTACTTTTCCAGGATCATTTCTCACAATCTTTTCCTATCCCATTTTAAACTTAATTTCACAGCCATGCCAAATAGAGAAATGTGGGAGTCATATTGCAGTTATGTTAAATAAAAAATAACAATTTATTTCTTCTTTCAGAATGTAGAAAATAATACCAGGGAAACTTGGATTCACAAGAAGGGAAAAGGAGGATGACATCATTAAGATGACAACTTGAGTTTCTCCCAACTTCAATTCCCCTCTGAAAAAGACCAACTGGTAACTATCCATAAATAAGACATGTGAAAATCCCAGAACATGGGAGACAGACTGTCGCACCCCCTAGGACCACTGAGACCAAGAATCACTACATTATAAGGGTAATAGGAATGGCTACACTTTGACCACATTGTTCCTCCCACACGCTTGCCCAAAACAAGAGGACTCCCCAGAGCCTCTGGTTTCTCAAGTGGAAAAAAAAAAGTCTAAGGTGGATATCTAGCTCCCCTAGCATTATGGGACACCTTTGGTGATTGGGTCACTTTCCACTCGAGTCTTGCCTCACAGGGGTTGTGGGAAAATCCTGCTTGGCTTGACCACTGGAGATCAGATTGGTATGGCTTAGAGGATTCGCACTTTTACCAACCAGTACTCATATCTTGGCAAACTGAGTTCTTCTTCATAGTGACACCCAAGTAGAGATCCAGCCAGAGGTTTTGCCCATCTGGAGCCAAGCCAGGGACCCTGTCTGGCCAGGAAATATGGCACACAGTTCTGCTTAATTCAGGACCCTGAACAATGAGCCTTGCCAACTTTGGGGTCTGTTCTGCCACCCTGCCCAGGCAGGAAAGGTAATCTGTAGCCCCCATCTACTGCTAAATACTGTTTCCAGTCTTGCCTCATCAGGAAACCCAAACAGAACTTGTGGCAAGCTGTACAGAGCATCCTACCACTCCACTGACAATATCACTTGAGCAAAGAGCCCAGCCAGTATTTCTGCCTGTATGCAGAGCTAATCTGGTGATTCTGTCTGGCCAACAAACTCAATGTGCATTTTTGTCTAATTTAAATCCACAATGAGCTGTGCCAACTGTAGGGCATTTTGTGCCACTCCACACAGGCATGAGCAAATGCATACCCCTCCTGCCCCTACTAAATACAGTTCTCAGTTCTGCCTGACCAGGAAAACTAACCAGACTACAGCACCCAGGAAGCTAGGTAGCCGATCCTACAGCCCTGCATACAGTGGAATCTGAGCAGAGAGCTCAGCCAGTGGCTGTCCATCTGCAGAGCCAGACCAGTGGTCCTGTCAGGCCAGAGCTTAGGGGGTCTACAGATTTAGATCCACAGCAATTAAGCTGTAACACCTTCACAGAACAGCTGTAGAGCCTGCTCAGTGGTTTCGCTCAGGAAGGGTAGCAAATTTCAGTACCGCCCAGCTGCTGAGTATAGCACCCAGTTCTGCTCAACTAGGAAACCTGACCAGAGAATATGGGTGACCACGGAGTCCATGCTAAATCTGTACTTGATAAGGAACCAAATCAGCAGTACTATCCAAGTGTTCCCAGCCAGTGGCACCTCCAGATATCAATTTTCCTCTGCATTTCTATATGTTAAAGATTACATTTTTACAGTAATTTAAAAAATCATTTCTCCCAGCGACCATTCAGATTGTCATTTCACCAAGCTATTTATCCCAATTAGACTAACTCACTTGTTGGCTTTTTTTTCAATTGAAGGAAAATGCATACAGAGAAGTATATAAGACATAGATGTACAGCATAGCTACCATAGAGATCAAGAAACAGAATAGAATACCAGCAGTCCAGAAGACACCTTTCACCCAATCTAATTGCCATTCCTTCCCATATTGCCAAAGGTGATGCCCATTCTGGCTTCTAATGTAATAGAGTAATTGTGCCTGTCTTTGAGGTCCATATAAATGGAATTTTACACTATTTATTCATTGGTGTTTATCATTTTGCCCTTGTGATACTTTTATAAAAATTAACTATATGGGGCGCCTGGGTGGCGCAGTCGGTTAAGCGTCCGACTTCAGCCAGGTCACGATCTCGCAGTCCGCGAGTTTGAGCCCCGCATCAGGCTCTGGGCTGATGGCTCAGAGCCTGGAGCCTGTTTCCGATTCTGTGTCTCCCTCTCTCTCTGACCCTCCCCCGTTCATGCTCTGTCTCTCTCTGTCCCAAAAATAAATAAACGTTGAAAAAAAATTTTTTTTAATTTAACTATATTATTTACAAAAAAACATAGTTCATTGAATAAATATACCATTATTTATTCATCCTAACATTGATATACTTTTTTCCAGCTTTTATATTGCAAATAATGCTACTATGAAGACATTTGCACATTTACTTGGTATACTTGCTCATACATTTTATTGAATATTTCCCAGCAGTGAAATTACTGGATCATTAATACATGGTTGTTCATTTTTAGTAAAGTGTTCTGAAGTGGATAAATCAGCTTATACTTCCACCGGCAAAAAAAGATATACTTGTTGCTTCTTGTCCTCACTTGCACTTTGTATTTTCAGTCTTTTTAAATATTATCCACTCTCGTGAGTGCATATCAGTATCTTATTGTAGATAATTCATGCTTTCATGATTATTAATTAAATAAGCACTTTTTCATAGGCTAAGTGGCTAAGAGGACATATTGTTTTGCCAGATAACTATTCAAGATGCTTGCCCAATTTTATGTTTAGGTTGTCTCTTTTTGCAAGAATACTTTTATATTTGCTGTATATTTTATTTTTATTATATGTTTCAAATATTATTTTTTAACTCTACAGTGTTCATCTTCATTCAGATAATATGATTTTCTAATTTGGGGGACCAATTTAACAATATTATTCCAACTTTCATTGCTTTCATCTTATTTTAAAAATATCCACATTCTAAATTCTTGAATATATTATTCCATTTTATTTTCTAAAAATTTGATTGTTTTGACTACTTTCATATTTTCAACTATAATACATGTGGAACCAATTTTTGTATGCCATTATTGGATGTTAATTTACTTTTCCATATGGATATAGAAATTTCCCAGCACTGTCACAGATAGTCCTTCCACCACTAAGTTCATGCTACCATCAGTGTCATTAATTCAGTGTCACTATATGTGCTCAGACTTATTTCTGGATCATTCTTGTGTTATTGCCTATCTATATTTCAATCTATTTTAGTCCCATTACTATACAGTCTTAACTACAGTAACTTTATAAAGTGATTTTTGAAATCTTGCTTAGTTTTTAATCATCAAACTCTTGTACACAAAAATAAAGCCTGGGATACTAATCAGGACTGCACTGAATTTGTAAGTCCATTTAAAGAAGTAATTCATAGTTTTCCAATATTTGTCCTTGCAATATATGAACATAATGAATAAAATTGTTTTTGTTAGCAGGTGAAACAATTACCTATGTAGAAAATCTGAAAGAATCAAAACAACAACAACAACAAAACTCGAGGAACAAATAAGAAATTATGGGTAGGCAGCAGGATATAAGCTTAATATACAAAAGTCAATAATTGTCCAGTCTACCAACAATGAACCAGTGGAATTTGAAATTAAAAAATTGAAAATACAATACCATTTAGGGGTGCCTTGGTGGCTCAGTAGGTTAAGCCTCTGACTTCAGCTCAGGTCATGATCTCACGGTTCATGAATTCCAGCCCCACGTTGGGCTTTGTGCTGACAGCTTAGAGTCTGGAGCCTGTTTCAGATTCTGTGTCTCCCTGTCTCTCTCAACCCCTCCCCCACTTGTGCTCTCTCTCTCTCTCTCTCTCTCTGTCTCTCTCTCTCTGTCTCTCTCTCTCTGTCTCTCTCAAAATAAATAAATATTAAAAAAAGAAATAAAAACACAATACCATTTAAATTAACATCCTTCAAAATGAAATACTTAGTTATAAATCTAACAAAATATGTGTGAGTGAAAGCTATATGAGGAAAATTACAAAACCCTGATAAAAGGAATTTAAAAAAGAACAAAATAAATACTTGTTCCATGTTCATGGATACAAAGACTCATTATTGCCAAAATATCAATTCTTCCCATTAATCTATAGATTAAATGCAGTCCCAGTAAAAATCTCAGCAAATTACTTTGTGGTAATCAAAAACCACTACTAAAATATCTATGAAGAGGCAAAAAAAACCCAGAATAGTCAACAATATTAAATAAGAACAAAGTCAGAGGACTGACAGTACCCAACTTCAAGATTTACTATAAAACCACAATAATGTAGATGGTGTGGTATTTAAAAAAATAATAGACAAATATATTAATAGAGCAAAGAACCCAAAAATATAGTCAAAAAGTCTTTAACAAAGAACCAAATACAATACAATGGAGAAAAGTTAGTTTCTTCAACAAATGATACCAGAATTACATACTGGACAACCATACACCAAAAAAAAAAAAAAAAAAAAAAAAAAAAAAAAAAAAGGAAAGAAAAGAAAAGAAAAGAAAAGAAAATGAATTATAAACAAGAAAAATTCCTGACGCAGACTTTATACCCTTTACAAAAATTAACTCAAAAGTGGATCATAGACTAAATGTAAAATGAAAAATTATAAAACTCTAGGAGACAATAGAGGAGAAATCTAGATTACCTTAGGCACAACACCAAAGGCTTGATCCAGGAAAGAAAACAATTGATAAATTGAAATTTATTACAATTAAAAACTTCTGCTCTGTAGCAAAAAAAAAAAAAAAAAAAAAAACAATGTTAAGAGAATGAGAAGATCAGGTGCAGGCTAAAAGAAAATATTTGCAAAATAAATATCTCAGGAAAGATTGCTATCCAAAATGTATGAAGGACTCTTAGAACTCAGTATTAAGAAAACAACCAAGTAAAAAAAAAAATGGGTTTAAGACCTAAATAGACACCTCATCAAAGAAGGTATACAGATGAAAAATATGCAAATAAAAAGATGTTCCGTATTGTATGTCATCAGGGGAATGCAAATTAAAACAACAATAAGGTACTTCTACACATCTATTAGAATGGCCAAATTTGGAACTATACCAAATGCTGCTAAGGGTGTGAAGCAACAGGAATTCTCGTTTATTGCTAATGGGAATGAAAACTGCTATAGTTTGACGATTTCTTAAAAACTAAAGAACATATTCTTAATATGATCCAGTAATTGCACTACTTAGTACTTACCCAAATGGATTTATTTTATTTTATTTTACTTTATTTTATTTTATTTTATTTTATTTTATTTTATTTTATTTTATTTTATTTTATTTCAAATTTGTATTTATTTACTTAGAGAGTGAGAGAGAGAAGGCACACTCATAGGGGAGGGGCAAAGAGAGAAAGGGAGACAGAGAATCCCAAGCAGGCTGTCAGCACAGAGCCTGTTGTGGGGCTCCATCCCATGAACATGAAATCATGACCTGAGCCAAACTCAAAAGTCAAACACTTAACTGTCGGACCCCCATACTTGCCCAGAGGAATTTAAAAACTATGCCCAAGGGGGGAAAAAGTTATGTCCGTAGATGTTTACGGCAATTTAATTCATAATTGTCAAATCTTGGAAGCAACTAAGACATCCTTCAGTGGGTCGATGGATAAATACACTGTGGTGCATCCAGGCAATGGAATACTATTCAGCAGTAAAAAAAGAAATGATCAAGCCATGAAAAGATATGGAGAAAACTAAAATACATATTACTAAGTAATAGAATCCAATCAGAAAAGGCTACATCCTGTCCAATTATATGACATGAGAAAAGGCAAAACAGTAAAATTATCAGTGGTTGAAAGGAATCAGGGGGAAAGGAAAGATGAATCTGTGATGCATAGGGCATTTTTAGGACAGAAAAGTATTCTTTTTTAAACTTTTTTTTTTTTAATGTTGATTTATTTTTGGCAGAGAAAGAGACAGAGCATGAGCGGGGGAGGGGCAGAGAGAGAGACACACACAGAATCCGAAGCAGGCTCCAGGCTCTGAGCTGACAGCATACAGCCCGATGCAGGGTTCAAACTCACAGAGTAGGAGATCATGACCTGAGCCAAAGTCAGACGCTAAACTGACTGAGCCACCCAGGCGCCCCAGGACAGTGAAACTATTCTATGTGATGCGATCATGGTAAATATATGTCACTACACATTTGTCAAATCCATAAATAAACCCTAACGTAAATTATATACTTTGAATGGTAATGACATGTCAATGTAGCATGAACTGTAACAAATATGCCACTCAGGTCAGGGGACTTGCTGATGGGGAATGTTGGCAAGCATTGGTGCAGTAGGTCAATGTGAACTCGCTGTACTTCTCACTCAAGTTTTCTGTGAACCTAAAACTGCACTAAAAAATTGTGCATTAAATTTAGAGTGTTTTACAGCATTCTGTAGGGAGGATGTCTCATACACTCTCTGTTAGGTCTCTTCCCAGGTCTTTAATACTTTTGTAACTTTTATTTCCAACTAGTGGTGGCTAATATAGAAAAACAATAAATTTTGCATATTAGTCTTTTCTTCAGCAAAATTGCTAATTCATTGTATTAAATTAATGGATTAAAAGTAGTAGCATGTGTATTTATTCCTTTTAAGTCTTAAATATTGATTTCATTTTATTTTACTTTGGTTTATTGCACTGACTAGTACCCTTAGTACAACAACGAAGATAGGTGGCATGTTATGAATCCTTGCAGTTTCCTAATCTCACAGGGGAAGCTTTATTTCCTCATTAACCACTAAGCATGCTATCTTTTGTTTGTTTGTTTGTTTGTTTTTGTAGATTAAAGATACTCTTTATCTTTAACTTGAAAAACACTATTTTTAAAACATGATGGTTGATATATATTATCAAAGTCTTTTTACTGCATTTATGGAAATGATTACATAAATTTTCCATACATGTCAATGATGTATCTCTGTCATAAACCCAAATTATTCATGATGTATTATTCTCTCTACATAGTGCTAGCTTTTGTTTGCTCAAATTTTCATGTCTATGTTCTTGAATGATACTGGCTTGAAATTTTCTTTCTTGTAATATTCTTGTCAAGTCTTAGAATTAAAAATATGCTGATGTCATAAAATAGGTTCTTTTGTTTCCTATCCTTGGGAAAAATTTGCATAAGGTTGATATTTTTCTTTCTTATATATTCAATAGAATTCTCTCATAAGACAAAAGGGCCTGGGGTTTCCTTTGAGGGACACTTTTAATTACAGATTTCTTTAATAGAAATATGATAATTCTGATTTTGTATTTCATTTTATATCAGTCTTGGTAAGTGATATTTTTTATAAATGAATCCATTTCTGCTAAGCTTCAAATTTGCTGGAGCATATGGTTATAATATATGCATCTGTATCTGAATAGATGGATAGAAAGACAGGTGTAGAGATAGAGATATATTTCAAACTTATTTGTCAGTATATTTTTTTCTTCAAATAACTTTGGATATGTTTTCAAACATTTATCTAATGAAAGGAAACATGAATGTAGAAAGTGCATAAATCATACTTGCATAGTTCAGTAAGCATCTCAAAGTGAAGATACCTTGTTAACTATCAACTCTGAAAATAAGGAGAAAACATCATCCCCACAAGAACTCATCTGCCTGACTCTGACCAATAAATAGTCCCTCACATCTCACCAAGGTAATCAGTAGTATAACTTCTAATATTGTATTATTTTTCATGAATTTTCACTCCTTTAATGGTGCCATTTTATGAACAGAGTACAGCTGTATTTCATTTTTTTTTTAAATTTTTAAATGTTTATTTGTTTTTAAGAGAGAGAGACAGAGTGTGAGCAGGGGAGGGGCAGAGAGAGAGGGGTGCAGAATTTGAAGCAGTCCCCAAGTTCTGCAATGTCTGCACAGAGCACTACATGGGGCTCCAGCCCACCAGCTGTGAGATCATGACCTGAGCCTAAGTTGGACCCTTAACAGACTGAGCCACCCAGGCACCCCAGCTGTAGTTAATTTTAATTGCTGTAAGTTTTTTATTGCATGAATAAACCATGACTTACATATCCATTCTAATGCTGATACACAGTTTTGGTTGTTTCCAGTTTTGAGCTATTATAATAAATTATGCTTTTTTTTTTTTTTTTTTTTTTTTTTTTTTTGGATTTTGGTGTATACTTGTACATATAGATTGGGTATACACCAAAGAATGAAATTGGTGGGTAATGGATTGCATGTGTTCGAAACCTACAGACAGGGGCGCCTGGGTGGCGCAGTCGGTTAAGCGTCCGACTTCAGCCAGGTCACGATCTCGCGGTCCGTGAGTTCGAGCCCCGCGTCGGGCTCTGGGCTGATGGCTCAGAGCCTGGAGCCTGTTTCCGATTCTGTGTCTCTCTCTCTCTCTGCCCCTCCCCCGTTCATGCTCTGTCTCTCTCTGTCCCAAAATAAATAAACGTTGAAAAAAAAAATTTTTTTAAATAAATAAATTAAAAAAAAAACCTACAGACAGTAGATTTTCACAAATAGGTTTGTAAGGTGGTGGTTCTTATGTCTATACCTATCAGTAGTAAGTGGGAATAACTATAGCTTTACATCCTCATCAAAGTTGGTATTACATAATTAGCACTAGCCATTCTGCTGAGATTTTGTTGTATCTCATTGTAGAATTAATTTTTGTTTCCCTGATTTTTAATGACATAAAACATTTTTAACAGGTTTATTAGCCATTTTGATATTCTCTTCTGTTTCTCTTCCTATTATTTTGAAGGAATTATTTATATACATGATGTACAAACACTATTTCAATTATATATGTTTCAAATACATTTTCCCATATTTCAGCTTGCCATTTCACTTTCCAAATGGTATTTTCATTAAACGCTCTTTATCTTAATGTAGTACAATTTATCAATTTCTTTCAGGATTAGTACTCTTTATATCTTGTTAAAGAAGTCCTTTTTTGCCCAGAAGTTATGAAGCTATTATACAATGTCATCTTGTAGACAGTGTATTTTTTTTCTGTCAGAATTAATTCTATAATCCTTCTGGAATTTGTTTACATGTAGGGCATGAAGTAGATTATCAATACCTATATTTCTTTTTAATAGAGGTATAATTAATATATAACATTAGATTAGATTAGGTGTACGATATAATGATTTGATACTTGTATATATTGCAAAATAAGCACCACAGTAAGTCTAGTTAACATATGTCATCATACATAGGTAATTTTTTTTCCTTATGGTGAAGACTTTAAATATCTAATCTCTTAATAACTTTCAAATATGCAATACGGTATTATTAGCGACATTCACCATGCTGTGTACTAAATCCCCATAATTTATTCATTAAATAACTGGAAGTTTGTAGCTTTTGACTGCCTTTACCATTTCACCCAGCCCCATTCCCCTACCTCTGGCAAGCACAAATCTGTTTTCTGTATCTATGAGCTTTTTTCTTTTTTGAGATTCCACATATAAGTGAGATTTTACGTTATATGTTTTCCTGTCTGACTTATTTCACTTAGCATAGTGACCTCCAGATTCATCCATGTTGTCACACATGGCAAGATTTCATTTTTTATGGTTGACTAGTTTTCCACTATATAAATATATGTTTGTGTATGTGGGTATACATATGTATATATATGTATTTGTGTATACACACACACATACACACTAGTTTTCTAATGTATGTATATACACACTAGTTTTCCACTATACACACACACACACACACACACGCCACCTATGTTATACACATATAATACATACCATAGTTTCTTTATACATTTAGCCATCAATGGACGCTTGGTTGTTTCCATGTCTTGGCTTCTATAAACAATGCTGCAATGAACATGGGGGTGCAGATATTTCAGTGACATACCATTTTCATTTTCTTTGCAGATAGTAATTTTATTTTTATTTTTTTGAGGAAACTCCATATGTCTTCCCTAGTGGCTGGAACAATTTATGTTCCACCAATAGTGCACCAGAGTTTTCTTTTCTTCACATCCTCTCGAGCATTTGTTATTTCTTGTCTTTTTTAATACTAACCATTCTAATAGGTGTGAGGTGATATCTCATTGTGATTTTTGATTTGCATTTCACTGATGATTAGTAATATTGAGCATTTTTTCTTTCCTGGTTGGCCACCTGTATATCTCCTTTGAAAAAATTTCAATCCAGATCCCCTGACCATTTTTAGTAAGATTGTTTTTTCCTGTTATCTTTTTGATATAGCAACTTTTTTTTTTTTTTTTTTTTTTTTTTTTTACTGAGCAACTTTTTTTTTTAAAGATCGCATATTTAGGTTATTTTTTTTTTAAATTTCTCTTTGTTTACTTTTTGACAGTTTCCATATGGAGGATTTTCACATCTTTCATTGGATTTATTCCTCAGTATTTGGTGTTATTCACACTAATTTAAGTATTTTTTATTTTCTAAATTTCGGCTTCCATTCCTTGCTGAAATATAGATAGGTACTGGAACTTTAATCAAGTAATCTTTCTGAATTCACTTGTTAATTGTGACAACCTGTGTAGATATTCTTGTATTTTTGTTTACACAACATTGCTCTTCAAAGTTGACAGTTTTATTATTCCATGACTGTTTGAACAGTATACTAGTGAATAGATACTGAGATAGCAAGTATTTCTAAGTCTTTTCCAAACTCAGAGGAAAATGTTAACAATATTTCACCATGAATCGGGATGTTTGCTGTGTTACATGGTATCAGATTTAAGAAAATTCTGTTCTTCCTAGTTTATTTATTTATTTTGACACAGAGAGAGAGAGAGCACAAGCAGGGAAGGGGCAGAGAGAGGGAGAGAGAGAGAATCCCAAGCAGGCTGTGCACTGTCAGCACAAAGCCTGATAGGGGGCTACAGCTCATGAACCATGAGATCATGGCCTGAACTGAAATCAAGAGTCTGATCCTGAACCCACTGAGCCACCCAGCCACCCCAATTACAATGATTTTTAAGTAAACTTTTTCATTGAAATATACAATAAAAAGAAATGTACACAAATCATAAATGTACAAGTTGACTACTTTTTTCAATCTTTTAAAAAAATTTTTATTTTAATCACCTGGTGCTCATCAGGACAAGTGCACTCCTTAATCTCCATCACCTATTTCACCCATCCCCCCACCCACCTCCCCTGTGGTAACCATCAGTTTGTTCTCTGTAGTTAAGAGTCTGTTTCTTGGTTTCTCTTTCTCTCTCTTTTTTCACTTTGCTCATTTGTTTTGTTTCTTAAATTTCCACATATGAATGAACTCATATGGTATTTGTCTTTTTCTGACTTATTTTGCTTAGCATAATACTCCCTAGCTCCATGCATGTCTTTGCAAATGGCAGGATTTCATTCTTTCTTTATGGCTGAATAACATTCTATTATATATACCACATCTTCTTTATCCATTCATCTGTTGAAGACAGTTGGGTTGCTTCAGTAATGCAGTTATTGTAAATAATGCTGCTATAAATGTAGGGGTGCATGTATCGTTTTGAATTAGTGTTTGTGTACTCTTTGGGCAAATAGCAGTACAATTTCATATCATAGGGTAGTTCTGTTTTTAACTTTTTGAGGAACCTCTGTACTGTTTTCCACAGTGGCTGCACCGGTTTGCATTCCCACCAGTAGTGCAAGAGGGTTTCTTTTTCTCCACATTCTCATCAACACCTTTCTTGTGTTCTTCATTTTAGCCATTCTAAAAGGTGTGAGGTGATGTCTTACTGCAGTTTTGACTTACATTTCCCTGATGATGAGTGATGATGAGCATATTTTCATATGTGTGTTGAACATCTATATGTCTTCTTTGGAGAAATGTCTGTTCATATCTTCTGCCCATTTTTAATTAGATTATTTGTTTTTGGAGGGTCAACTTGTATGAGTTCTTTATATATTTTGGATACTAACCTTTTATCAGATATGTTATTTGCAAATATCTTCTCCTATTCCATAGGTTGCCTTTTAGCTTTGTTGATTGTTTCCTTCACTGTGCAGAAGGTTTTTATTCTGATGAAGGCCCAATAGTTTAGTTTTGCCTGTGTTTCCATTGTCCCGGGGGACCTATCTAGTAAAAAGTTGCTGGAGTCAGTGTCAAAGAAGTTACTGCCTATGTTCTCTTCTACAATTTTTATGGTTTCAGGTTTACATTTAGGTCTTTAATCCATTTTGATTTGTGTGTGTGTGTCTGTATGGTGTAATAAAGTAGTCCAATTGCATTCTTTTGCATGTTCCTGTCTAGTTTTCTCAACGCCATTTGTGAAGAGGCTTTTTCCAATTGTATATTCTTTGATGCTTTGTCAAATATTAATTGACCATATAATTGTGGGTTTATTTCTGTTTGTTTTTATTCTGTTCTATTAATTTGTCTATTTTTGTGCCAGTAGTATACTATTTTGATTACTATAGCTTTATACCTTGAAATGTGGAATTGTGATACCTACAGCTTTGCTTTTGTTTTTCAAGGTTGCTTTGGCTATTCGGGGTATTTTGTGGTTCCACACAAATTTTACGATTTTTTTGTTGTTGTTTTAGTTCTGTAAAAAATGCTGTTGGTATTTTGATAGGGATTGCATTAATCAGGTAGATTGCTTTGGGTAGTATAGACATTTTAACAATATTCTTCTGATCTTTGAGCATGAAAGTCTTTCCATTTCTTTGTTTTGTATCCAATCTCTTTCATTGGTGTTTATAGTTTTCAGAGTATGTTATTTTCACCTCTTTGGTTAGTTTATTCCTAGATGTTTTATTATTTTTGGTGCAATTGAAAATGGGATTGTTTTATTAATTTATTTTTCTACTGCTTCATTCTTTGTGTGTAGAAATGCCACAGATTTCTATACATTGATTTTGTATCCTGTTAGTTTCCTGAATTTGTTTCTCAGTTCTAGTAATTTTTTGGTAGAGTCTTCAGGATTTTCTATTTGGAGTATCATGTCATCTGCAAATAGTGAAAGTTTTACTTCTTCCTTGATGATTTGATTTTTGTTGTCTGATAGCCGTGGTTAGGGCTTCCAGTTCTAGGTTGAATAAAAGTGGTGAAAGTGGACATTGTTGTCTTGTTGCTAACTTTCCAGAAGGGCTCTCAAAGCTTTTCCTCATTCAGGATGATGTCAACTGTAGGTTTTTTTATAAACTGGCTTTCTTATGTTGAGGTATGTTCCCTTTAACCCTACTTTGTTGAGGGTTTTTATCATGGATGGATGTTGTATTTTGTCCAGTGTTTTTGTTTTGTGTGTGTGTGTGTGTGTGTGTGTGTGTCTATTGAAATGATCATGTGGTTCTCCTTTTTCTTATTGATGTGTTGTATCATGTTGATAGATTTGTGAATATTGAAATAATCTTAAAAACTAGGAAAGAATCCCTCTTGATTGTAGTGAATTATATTTTTAATGTATTATTGGATTTGGTTTCTAGTATTTTATTGAAAATTTTTGCATCCATGTTCATCAGGGATTTTGGCGTGTCTTATCTGATTTTGGTATCAAGGCAATGCTGGCCTCTCAGGTTGAATTTGGAAGTTTTCATTTCTTTTGTATTTTTTTGGAATAGTTTGAGTTGAATAGGTATTAACTCTTCTTTAAATATTTGGTAGAATTCTCCTGTGAAGCCATTTGGTCCTGGACTTTTGTTTGTTGGCAGTTTTCAGATTACTGATTTATTTTCTTTGCTGGTAATTAGTCTGTTCAAGTTTTCAGTTTCCTCCAGTTTCATTTTTGGTCAGTTATATGTTTCTAGGAATTTATTCATTTCTTCTATGTTTTCCAACTTGGTGACATATAATTTTTCATTACATTCTCTTATAATTGTTTGTATTTTTGTGGTGTTTATTGTTATTTCCCCTCTCTCATTTGTAATTTTACTTGTTTGGGTACTTTTTGTTTTTTTTCTTGATAAATCTGAAGTTTATCAATTTCATTATATTTTCAAAGAACCAGCTCCTGGTTTCATTCATCTGTTCTATTGTTTGTTCGCTTGTTTTCTAGTTTTTATATCATATATTATGCTCTAATCTTTATTTTCCTTCCTGATGATGGTTTTAGGTTTTATTTGTTGTTGTTGTTGTTGTTGTTGTTGTTGTTGTTGTTTTTCTAGCTCTTTTAGGTATCAGGTTAGATTGCTTATTTAAGATTTTTCTTACTTCTTAAGGTAGACCTGTATTGCTATATACTACCCTCTTAGGACCACTTTTGCTGCATCCCAAAGGTTTTGGACTGCTGTGTTTTCATTTTCATTTGTTTCCATGTATTTTTTTTAAATTTCTTCTTTGATTTCCTTGTTGACCCACCCATTGTTTAGTAGCATATTGTTTAACCTCCATGTTCTTGTGGTATTTCCATATATATATATTTTTTTTGTGGTTTACTTCTAGTTTCATAGTGTTGTGGTCAGAAAAGATGCATGGCATGACTTGAATCTTCTCATATTTGTTAAGGCTTGTTTTGTGGAAATATATGTGATCTATTCTGGAGAATGTTCCATGTGCATTTGAAAATAATGTGTATTTGTGGGACCCAAGGAATTTAACAAAAATTCCCTACCCCTGGACAAGCAGAGCAAGACTAACTCCATTTTGTGCTACACCCACCATCTCCTGTATAACCCCCACATGACCTACTTATTGCTTAAGACACTCCCCCACCCTAGTCAAGCTGCTGAGCACACCCTTACTGGAAACCGGCTCATATAGGAATGCGGAACCCCTAACAACCAAAGAATGTAAACCCTGCCTTTTGCCCGCCAAACTTGCGCAACAATTCTGACCAGAGTGATAGGCTAGTTCAAACAGTTACTAGAGGATAAATTATAATTCAATTGGCCACGTGCATGTGGACTGACATGACTATGAAACTTTCTGTGTGTGTTACAATCTCATTGGCCACTGGCCCCTATGAAACTGCTACACCTCTTAACCTAGGGGTCCAAGTCCCTGCTCCACTGTGTCCAGTATACTTGGGCCGAAGCTCAAGCTTGCAAATAAACCCTCATGCGTTTGCATCGGTATCAGCTCCTTGGTGGTCTCTCGGATTCGAAATCAGGGGCATTACATATTCTGCTTTTAAAGATAGAATGTGCTGAATATATCTGTTATGTCCATCTAGTTCAGTGTTTCCT
The DNA here is from genome assembly GCF_018350155.1 of Leopardus geoffroyi. NCBI lineage: Eukaryota > Metazoa > Chordata > Mammalia > Carnivora > Felidae > Leopardus > Leopardus geoffroyi. The sequence continues at coordinate 112,877,740 of NC_059328.1, forward strand.
TGTTGATTTCCCGCTTAGATTATCTATCCATTGATATAAGTGGAGTGTTAGAGTTCCCTACAATTATAGTATTCTTATCGATTTGTTCTTATATATTACTAACTGCTTTATGTGTTTGGCTGCTCTCATGTTAAATGCATAAATATTTCAATTGTTTTATCTTCTTGGATTGTCCTCTTTATTGTTATATAATGACTTTTGACCCCTGTTAGAGTCTTTGTTTTAAGGTGTATTTTGTTTGATGTAAGCATTGCTACTCCCGCTTTCTTTTAACATCAATTTGCATGATAGATGTTTCTCTATCCCTTCTTTCATTTTTTTTTAAAGTTTATTCATTATTTATTTCAAGAGAAACAGAGACAGTGCAAGTAGGGGAGGGGCAGAGAGAGAGAGAGAGAGAGAGAGGGAGAGAGAGAGAATCTCAAGCAGGCTCTGCTCTATGAAGCCCAATGCAGGGCTTGAACTCATAAAACTGAGATCATGACCTGAGCTAAAACCAAGAATCAGAAGCTTTCAATCCTTTCAATCTTTTCTTTCCATTCCCTCTTTCAATCTTTAAGTGTCTTTAGGTCTAAAATGACTCTCTTGTAGGCTGCACATAGATGAGTCCTGTTTCTTCTTTTCTTTTCTTTTTCCTTTTTTTTCTTTTTATCAATCTGTCACCCTATGTCTTTTGATTGGAGCAGTTTGTCCACTTGCATTCAAGTTAATTATTGACAGATATGTATTTATTGCCATTGTGTTGTTTGTTTTGTGGTTGTTTCTGAAGATTTTCTTTGATCTTTTTTGTCTCTTTCTCTTTCATGGTTTTTGCTGGTTTTCATTAATGAAATTTTTGGATATCTTTCTTTTTATTCTTTGCATATTTATTACTGTGTTTTTATTTGTGGCTACAGTTATGTTTTCATATAACCTCTTCTGCATTTAGCAGTCTATGTTAAATTGATGATTGTTTAAGTTTGAACCCATTCTTTATACTTCTTCTTCCTCACATTTTAGGTATATGGAATCATATTTTACATTCTTTTATTTTGTAAGTTCCGTGACTGATTATTTACAGAAATATTTTTATTTATGTATTTAAATTCAAGTTAGTTAACATACAGTGTAGACTTGGCTTCAGGAGTAGAGCCCAGAGATTCATCTCTTACATGTAACACTCAGTGCTCATCCCAGCAAGTGCCCTCTTTAATGCCCATCACCCATTTAGCCCATCACCCCATTCACCTCCCCTATAGGAACCCTCAGTTTGTTCTCTGTATTTACTTATTTTTTAATTTTTTTTAATGTTTGTTTATTTCTGAGACAGAGAGAGACAGAACATGAGTGGCGGAGAGGCAGAAAGAGAGGGAGACACAGAATCAGAAGCAGGCTCCAGGCTCTGAGCTGTCAGTGCAGAGCCCAACGTGGGGCTCAAACTCACAAACCATGAGATCATGACCTGAGCCGAAGTTGATTGCTCAACAGGCTGAGCCACCCAGGTGCCCCTATTTAAGAGTCTTTTATGGTTTGCTTCCCTTTCTGTTTTTATCTTATTTTTCCTTCCCTTCTCCTATGTTCATCTGTTGTGTTTCTTAATTTCCACATATGGTGTCTTTTCATGAATGCTGCCTCTCTGGAACAGACTCCAAGATAAGCAGCTAACCTCCCCACTCATTGCCCCAGGCACTTTTCAGATCACTGTTTCCAAGCCCTGAATCTGCAGTTGTTTTCCCCTCCTTCTCTCATAGAGAAGCCCCAGTGCCTTCAGGCTTTCCAGGGGCAAAGCCCATTGATGTTTATAATTTGATCTTTAAGCTCTGCTGTTTCCAAGAACTCCCAAAATTGGCACCTCTTGCTCTCCAAGCCAATTGCTAAGCGATGAAGTTTTGGGCTGATGGTGGGGTGGTCCAGAGCCGAAAGTCAAGAAAGAATTCTTGAAGATGTCTTTGGTGCAAAAACGTGATTTTATTAAAACATTGTGGCAGGGCCCACGGGTCGGATGAAGCCAAGGGTTGTGAAGAATGGCTTGTTATGTACTATGGACGTGGAGGAGGTAAAGTTAAAGGGACATTTTCAAAGAGGCTTTAATATGCTAAAGAAGACTCACAGATTACTGAAGGCCTAGCTATTGTCCAGCTAAGGTTATTTTTCCCTCTTGTAAAACATTAACATTAAGGGAGTTCCTGGCAGTACTCTGCCTGCCTCAAGTATCTGTTCATGAGCTGCAGGTTATAAGGAAATTGAATTTTACCTGCCCTTTCCTTCTTGCCTTTTTCCTCCATATCCCTATGGAGGGGTGATGTTGGGGCTCCAGGAAACTGAGTCCATAGGTTTCTGGAGATTAGGCCATTGATAAGACTGCCTTTTTCATGTAATTTATTAAGATATTTGTAAACTGATGGAGACTCTATCAGTTTAACCACTTGTTTTCTGTCCTTTCCTTCGTCCTTGGGCAGCCAGGAGTGTCTGAAGAATGTCACAAGCATCCCACATGGGATTGGGGGGGGGTGATAGTCTGTACTTTGCCCTTAACTTGCCCCGTGCTCCCTCATTACTAAGGTGAATTGTTTTCCCCATGTGCTCCCCTCTGTCTCTCTCACCCTTCTCCACAACAATGGCTCCCTTCCAACCTCAGTGGCTGTATGTGATTCATTTCTCTCCCAAAGTGTGCGTCTCCACACTTTCTACGTTCTTTGATGTGGACTCTTCGCTACCTTTAGTTCTGGAGTTTGTTCCACCAGTCTTCAGGTCAATTGGGAGGGGGTGGTAATTTAAGATGATATGATAGTGATCTAGTTGCTTCATTGGATGAAGTGGGCCTAGGTCCTCCTACTTTGGCACCATTTTCCCCACCCAATCTTTCATTCTTTTATATAGTTATTGTTTCACATGTGCTGGTTTTGTAATTAGAAATATATTCCTAAGAATGAAGCTACGAAAAAAAAAAAAAAAAAAAGAATGAAGCTACGGGATTGTAGGGTCTAAAAAGAATTGGTAGATATTACCAAATACCTTTCCAAAGACATTGTATATCAATGTATGCTCCTACACCAGAGCTTCATTTCCATATCCTCATCAACACTTTGCAAATTCAATCTTTTTAACTTTATTCTGGTGGAGGTATAGTCTGTTGCAGGGAGTATGGACGGAGTCGCAAAAGATGAATCCGCAAAGTACAGGTAAGTGAAGTTATTCATATTCGAGTCGGAATGAAGCCCCACTCCAGAATGAAGCTTCTTTTTATTAGGATAATTGTTAAAGACTACATGCATAAAGTCAGCCAAGCAAGTGTGTTAATCAATCTAATGGTTTAGCTTTTGGAGGTTGAATTTAGAGTTAATTGGTTTCTATAACACTAGGAAGGGTCAGGTGTGAAGGAGGATCCAGCCTTGGACAATGTCAATGGCTCTAGGCGTTCCTTAAGACCGGCAGCCGCATTCAGCTGTGTAAACATGTTCTAATTCCTTGCACCTTCTCCAGGCCTTCCCTTTTGAAGTCTTTTCCTTTGATGCTTCTCTCCTGCATCTCCCACAATAGTCAAATCTCACTGTGGCTTAATTTGCACTCCCCGAAAGGTTAAAGTCTATCATCTTTGGTATGTTCTTTGGTTACTAGGATTTTCATTTTGTGACAGGTAAAGATTTATTTACTATTTTTTCTAATAAAATATTAGAAATTTTAATTCATACATTTTTATTATCAGTTCATCATCAAATACATGTGCTAAAAATATCATCTCCCACTCTATGCCTTTTTACTTCAAATCATATCTCTTGATGAAAAGACATTCTCAGTTTTAACATAGTTCAATTTATTGAACTTTTCCTTTTGCATTATGGTTAAGAAATGTTTGCCAATTTCAAGATAATCAGTGCAATTGCTTTTGCTATCATCTGGAATCATATTGTTTAACCTTTTGCCTTTTTATCTAAATCTGTCTGAGATTCATTCATGTATATTTTATGAGGTATAGATCAAGATTTATATTTCTCTACATAGGTATCCAATTGACCCATTATTACTTATTAAAAAGACCATCTTTCTTTTCTAAGTATAAATGAACTTTCTAAAGTAAATCAAGTGATTATTGACGTTTAGGTCTATATCTGGACTCCATTTTTCCAGTTGTTTATTTACTTACTTTTGTCTGTCCTTAAAATAATGCCACATTATTATTAGACAATAGACTACTATTATAGCTTTATGATAATTATATATAATTACATATGTGTATATTTTAATAAGCATTACATTTTTATGTGCATATATTATAAATGATATTGAATATTAAGCTATTTTATATATATATATATAGTATTATTTTTCAATGTTTGTTCTGTTTTTTAGATACTTTGTCTTAGATAACTTTAGCTCTCATTGGTAGTGCTACTATAAACATTGGAGTGCACATACCCCTTCAAATCACCATTTTTGTATCTTTTGGAAAGATATCTAGCAGTGCAGTTGCAGGGTCATAGGGTAGCTCTATTTTTAATTTTTTGAGAAACCTCCATACTGTTTTCCAGAGTGGCTGCATTTTGCTTCTTCACCAGCAGTGCAAAAGTATTCCCCTTTCTCCCCATCCTTGCCAACATCTGTTGTTCTTGAGTTGTTAATTTTAGCCATTTGGACAGGTGTGAGGTGATATCTCATTGTGGTCTTGGTTTGTGTTTCCCTGATGATGAGTGATGTTGAGCATCTTTCTATGTGTCTGTTAGCCATCTGGATGTATTCTTTGGAAAAATGATTGTTCATGTGTTTTACCCATTTCTTCACTGAATTATTTGTTTTTTGGATGTTGAGTTTGCTAAGTTCTTTATATATTTTGGATACTAACTTTTTATCTGATATGTCACTTGCAAATATCTTCTCCCATTCTGTTGGTTGCCTTTTAGTTTTGTTGATTACTTCCTTCACTGTGCAGAAGTTTTTCTTATCTTGATGAGGTCTCAATAGTCCATTTTTGCTTTTGTTTCCCTTGCCTTCAGAGACATGTCTAGTAAGAAGTTGCTGCAGGCGAGGTTAAGGAGGTTGCTGACTGTTTTCTCCTCTAGGATTTGATCATTTCCTGTCTTACTTTAGGTGTTTAATCCTTTTTGAGTTTACTTTTGTGTATGGTGTAAGAAAGTGGTTCAGGTTTAGTCTTTTACATGTCACTGCCCAGCTGATTTTAGGGTTGACATTGTATTTTATTTATTTTTTATTAAATGTTTATTTACTTATGAGAGAGAGAGAGAGAAAGAGCATGAGTGAGCAAGGCAGGGACAGAGAGGGAGGGAGAGACAGGGAAATTCTAAGCAGACTCTGTGCTGTCAGCACAGATCCCCACATGGGGCTCAAACTCACAAGCCATGAGATCTGACCTGAGCTGATATCAAGAGTTGAATGCTTAACCAACTGAGCCACTCAGGTGCCCCAACATTACATTTTATTTTATTATTATTATTATTTAAATGTTTATTTATTTTTGAGATACAGAGAAAGCACAAGCAGGGGAGGGGTAGAGAGAGAGGGACAGAGAATCCAAAGCAGCTCCAGGCTCTAAGCTGTGAGCCCAGAGCCTGATGCGGGGCTCAAACTCATGAACTGTGAGATCATGACCTGAGCCAAAGTCAGAGGCTTAACTGCTGAGCCAACCAGGTGACCCTGGACATTATATTTTAAAAAGAGGTCCTTTAAAGATGTTTTCTAAAACATTTATAGATAAAATTATATGACGTCTAGATTTGTTTCAAATTAATTTATGTGTTGCTGGCAAAATTGGAATTATGGACATAAAAGATTGCCTGTGATTTGATAATTGGTAAAGTTATACAGTGGGTG
>NC_059328.1:112886044-112968544 GCF_018350155.1 Leopardus geoffroyi
CTCTCATTTTAAAATTTATGTATATACATTTTAGGCTATGTTAATAATTGCATAAATTAAAATTGTCATATTTTGGCCTTGAGTTGAAACTTTTATTATCATGAAATAGTACACTATATCGTTAGTAATGCTGCTTGCTCTGAAATCTTCTTTATCTGATAATGATAGTTATTCTAACTCTTTTGATGAGTATTTGTATTTTATTTTTTAAGCCTACCTTTTAGAAACTTTCTGTATTGCCATGTAGTTGTATTTTGTTATTTTATCCAGTTAGACAATGTGTATGATTTATTTATTTATTTTTTTTTTTTTAATTTTTTGTTTTCAACGTTCATTCATTTTTGGGACAGAGAGAGACAGAGCATGAACGGGGGAGGGGCAGAGAGAGAGGGAGACACAGAATCGGAAACAGGCCCCAGTCTCTGAGCCATCAGCCCAGAGCCCGTCGCGGGGCTCGAACTCACGGACCGCGAGATCGCGACCTGGCTGAAGTCGGACGCCCAACCGACTGCGCCACCCAGGCACCCCAACAATGTGTATGTTTTAACTAGAGCTTAATCTGCTAAAAATATTGGTATGTATGGGCTGAAATCCACTCCTCCTATTTGCTTTCTGTTTGCTCCACTTGTTTTACATTCTTTATGTTTTTCTTCCTACTTTTTTATTGATTAGTATTTTATCATTTTGTAATTCTCCTCTATTCACTCTTTAATACCTTAGTTTCATTTATATAATTTATTTAATTCACTTAATGGCTACCCTAGATATTGCAACATAGAAACTTCACTGATTAAAATCTAATAAAATGTGATAATATTCTCTTGTTATCAGATATAACCAGTTTTTGTTTTTATGGTATTTTCATTTTGAATGTAATTCCTTCTGGTTATATAATTTTAGGTCGACAATCTTTTAAAAATATATTTTAAGTATCCTTAAGAGACTTGGAACCTTAGTTTACTTTTCTGTAATTAGTGTTTCTTATTATGTATGTTTAATTTTTCTTTTTCTCTTAGTTTCCAGCAGATTTAACATCATTTTCTTAAATATGATTTTCTTTGAATTCATCCTAGTAGGAGTTACTACTGCCTCTTTTCTCAGCTTTGATGTCTTTCATACATTCTGTAAAACTTTAAGCCAGTTTCTTTTCAAATATGGGATCTTCATTTTTCTTTGCTCTCCAATTACCACTACTTTTTTTTTTCATTGTATCTGTTTCTTTCTCTTCTGTGCTTTATTCTATACATTTCCATATGACCTATTTTTCATTTTAGTAATTTACTTAATCTGTGTCATTTATGCTGCTTAACTTATTCTTCAAATTTATAATTTTAGTCACTTTACCTTTCTTTTTAATTTTAAATTTTGAGTTGGGATAATTTTTATATCGTTTTCAGTCATCTACTAAAATTCTTGATCTTTAGTTTTTCTTAACGTATGAAATCTAGCTATCTTAAATGATGACTTCATTGTCTGGATACTCTGGGAGTCTACTTTTGCTTTGTATTTATTTTCTAAGTTTAAAATCACTTCATATCTTGTCTCCTCATTTGCTGTTTACTGTCATGTAGTCAAAGTATAGACATAATTTGAGATCCAGGATGATATGTGTTCCTCTGGAGATAAATTCACTTTTGGACTTAACAGCATTAAGGTAATAACATTCCATGATTGTATAAATTCACCTCTGGATTTAAAAACATGAAGGTAATAACATTCTATGATTGTCTTAATATAATTTTTATTGACTACTAAATTTGTTTAAAACTGGGTTTCATTATCTCAGTTTTATAAGATAGTATAATTTACTATTTCTGTTCTACTTTTGCATTACCTGTGGCCTGTATCTTAAATATTTGTCAGAACCTATCCCTCTTTCTTAGTATTTCCTAAATTCTAATTTTTGTTCCTATCTCATGGGTCTCTCAAATGCTTTGTTTAAATTTTAATATTTTCAAAGTCTCAGTAGATTTTTCCAGATTTGGTAGATGCCTCCAAAGTTAGTGGGATCCCAAATGATAGCTTATGTTTCCAAGATATTTTTTTTTCCCCCTGGATCTTATCCAGTAATATTTCAGTCTAATTTTGCCTTATTTTCTTTTACTATTTATTTATTTATTTATTTATTTATTTATTTATGGTTTAGTTGTTCTCATCAGGAGGATTGAGACAATTTAGGTTGTAAACTATTACTGGAAAAATCTGAGTTAGTTTGATAAGGAAATTAGAAGAGTGTACAAATGGTCTTCTATGTCAACCCAAGTGATATGACTCATCAAATTCAGTAAGTTGCCTTTGCAATAACTTAATTTTTTATTTCACATTATTTATGATTTATTTCCTAGGCAAGATCTAAAATTCCAGTCTATCACTAATTAATATATCAATCAATCAGACATATATAAACTATTTCACTATCTCTCAGAAGTGCTAAAAAAATACTATTACTTTGGGAAAAAAGGATAGTTATTTTATACTTGTTGGGTTACTCAAAATCTTTAATTTATGACTATATTTTTATAAAATGTATTTCTTTTGACAGATTTTTATTGCCATATTAAGCAGATAAACAGAAAAATGATTAGTATATGTAGACAGTGAATAGAAAATAGAACTTGATAGTTTTGTGTGCATATTTATGTGTATTTTTTGTGCAGTTTTTTTTATAAGGAGTATGTCAGCTGTTACAAATTTATGCATGTAGCCCAAAGAAAAAGAATCTATGCATAAATAAATAAGACTTTGAATACATTTTAGGGAAGAGGAAAGCACCAAAAGAGGAAATATTCAAATCTGCCTATTTGAAATGGCAATTATTTGGCATTCTAATTATGAAGATAAAACACCATTTTTTAAATGAATTTACTTAGGAATTTTAGTAATCGTTGTGGTAACCAGAATGTAATGCAATATGTTAACTGTTATTGGCTCATAGACCTGCAATATCTGATAGAGAATTAGAAAGAATACAAATTAATTAAAATCCAGCATAATTTAGAGGAATCCCAAGAATCTTAGTGAATTTGTCAGCCAGATTTTATTATTTGTTTGTTTGTTTATTCATACATTATTCTATAGAGTAATATACTTCAAAGTTCCTATACGAAAACATGCTCAATATATGTCCTTTGCTGTATCTGGTTGTTACTCTCTTTAATCTAAATACAATGAGGCATTTATTATGGTGTTTATTTCTGGATTTTTCATAGAATCATCTGTGTAAGGATTTAAGCATGCTGATTTATCTCAGTGTTCTCTCTTCTACCATCATTTACATAGAAACCTCACAATATAATGGAAGAGTATGGATTTTGTAGTTCAAATCTTGCATCTGATGCGTGACTATAGAGATGTCTTGTTTTCTGTTTCTTGACAATGATCATATGATATGGCATTGTAGGGTTAAACATGTCAGTAGACATGGAAAGAAAAACACTTCTAATTCTCTTTGCTTTTCCCTGTCCCCAGAATGCATTCTTATTCTAAAATAGATAAGCCCTTATTATATTCTTTAATGAACATTGTAAAAATAATTCTCTATCTCTTTTTTTTTAACCTAAAGATTTTGAAACCTTCCAAAAGGTAAATATGGTATCACAAAAGACAGCATTGGATTTGGAGTCAAACAGATTAAAAAATAAATAAAATCTTCCCTCTGATACTTCTTCATTATGTGACCTTGAACTAATTACTTTACCTTCCTATTGTTTGGTTTCTCCTCTGTAAGTGGAGTTATATAGATGTTCATCTAGTGGGATGGCTACAAAGATTAAATGAGACACTATGTAAATAATCTTTAACGTAGTTCCTGGCAGACTTTTGAGTCTCATGAGTCCTCCTTTTCTGCCGTTCTCTCTTGAGAGCTTCTCTTGAGGCTTTACATATTTTCCCTAAATATTTTATTATTTACTGAGTTATTGCCTAGATGGATTGGGTCCACGGCTGCTGATGAAGAGTACCTGGTATTTCGAATATAAATTGATAGTCAGTATGAACTTTTCCTTTTGTTTTCCTCATATTTTATTGCACAGGAATGTTTTGGGCACCTACTGTACACCAGACACAGCTTTGGATGCTTAGATTCAGAGTAAGGAACAAGCAAACAGTAATAACACTTCTCTGCCAGAACTTGAGAGTCATCTGGTTAAGGTATGACTTACTCATCTATTCTATAGAGCAATATACTTCAAACTTCTAATACGAAAACACACTCAATATATGTCTTTTGTTGTGTCCGGTTGATTTTCTCTTTAATCTGAAATTTCTGGTGTTTTTAAACCACAATGCTTTTGTATGGTTGAAATGTACATTAACTGTATTCACGAATGCAGCTATACAGATATACAAAATGAAAATAGAAAATAAAGTCATGGAAATAATGATGACAGTGAACAGTCTTCACATAGTTACATATTTTACACCTTCTTACCATCCATAACCCACTCAGTATCTTATCCTTTGAGAGAGTGATGCTTTCCTTTTGGGCACAGGCCCAGGAAACATTTGGTGTCTTTGGGACATGTTTGGTAGAAGAGGTAGGCATAGAGAGGAGATACACTCCTCAGCATGCTGTACAAGACCCTTTCTTGATGACATTCTTATGCACCCTGCTTACCTTAGTATCATTTGCACCCTAGATACATCCTAAGCTCCATATGAGCTATTTATTATTATTCATATCAAAACTACAAGATACTAACTTATATCCATTAAGACGGCTATCAAAACAAAAACCAGAAAACATCAAGTATTAACAAGGATGTGGAGAAATCGGAATTCTGGTGCACTGTTGGTAGGAATGCAAAATGGTACAACTGCAGTGGGAAACCATAGTTGTTCTTCAAAAAAGTTAAAATTATAATTATCACAAGATCCAGCAATTATACTGAGGGGGATATATCCACAAGAATTGAAAACAGTGTCTCAGCGAAATATGTGTACACTCATGTTGATAGCAGCATTATTCATAGGAGCTAAAATGTAGAAGGAACCCAAGTGGCCACCAACAGGTGAATGGATAAATGAAATATGGTGTATACATGCAATGGAATATTATTCAGACTTTCAAAAGAAGGAAATCCTGATGTATGCTACTATATGGATTATTCTTGAGGACATTATGCCAATCAAAAAGACACTGTATGATTCCACTTATATCAGTTACTAAAAGTAATCATATCATAGAGACGGGTAATAGAATCGTGGTTGCCAGAAACTAGGGGAAGGAGGATAGGGAGTTGCCATTTTTTAATACATACAGAGTTTCAATTTTTGCAAGATGAAGAGTTATGAAGACAGATGTTGCTGATGATTGAACAACATTAAGAGTGTATTTAATACCATTGAACTGTATACTTAAAGATGATTAAAAAGGTAAATTTTATATTATGTGTATTTTACCACAATAAAGAAATAGGGAGAAAATACCAGGAATTTGACTGATTGATTCACTTTTATACTTGTATTGATGAAAGTCAGATCCAGACTTGAACAATCATATATGAACAAAATGTAAATTGTGCCTACATTGCCTTCTGGAAATTTTCAATCTTACCCCAACATAGTCAGCTGTAATTAACTTTACAAATAATCTCGTGGATCATGTTTCAAAGAGAATGAGTGAGCATTCTTTCTCAAAGTTTATGTTTATGAAGTACTCAGGCACTGAATTTCTTCTGAGTCTAAAATAAAGAAATGATATCTACCATTTTGTATATAAATCAAAACGCACATTACCATGCTATTTATTCAGCTGTTATTATAAATACTTTTTAAAGTTTTGTTTGCTTGTTTTGCTTTGATGTTCGCTATAATATATTAAGCTAGGCTTATCTCTGTCATTTCCTGAAATGCAATATTGTATCCAGAAAACTCATGTGCATGCCAATTGAGAAGCTATTGCAAATGCAATTAAAACTAATGACAGGTGTTATTATTATTATTGCCATCATTAAACACCTGCATTTGGATGTAATATCCTTTGAATAGTCTTTTGAGGTAGAAAAGATAGTATTATAATCAACACTTTATACACGAAGCCCAGTTGAGTGTTATTTATCCCTTGGCTAAGATTATGCAGATACTTGTGCCAGAGCTGAGATTGGGTCTCTGGACCTTTCACCGGATTTTCTTTATGGTTCACAGTCTTCACAGTTTTCTTCCCCACTCTCAGACTCAAAGGATGTAAGTGCGTCCCACAACACATTCTTTCTTAGAAGGTTTTGGGTAAAAACGTAGATCTAGAAATTTCTCCAAAGTTAGTTTTTAAGGAGCTAAATATTTTCTTCATTTTTTCCTAAGATTAAGACTGTGGCTGTAGTGTATTTCTTCTTCTTGTTCTTCTTGTTCTTGTTCTTGTTCTTGTTCTTCTTCATCTTCTTCTTCTTTTAATGTTTATTTATTTTTGAGAGAGACAGAGTGTAACAGAGGAGCAGAGAGAATGGGAGACACAGAATCTGAAGCAGGCTCTGGGCTCTGAGCTGTCAGCACAGAGCCCAATTCGGGGCTTGAATTCATGAACCATGATATCATGACCTGAGCTGAAGTCGGACGCTTAAATGACTGAGCCACCCAGGTGCCCCTCTATTTCTTAATATTGTGTTGTCTTTCTCAGTTTTGGAATGTTTCTGTTGCTTCTACCTTCAGTTCTCAACTACTCTGCCCAAAGTTTTATCTACTTTAAAAGGGAGAAAACACCACTTTATATGGTGCTTTGAAAAAATCTAATTCCTCCTCATAACAGGGAAGATAATGGCTTTAAGCAAATGCTCAGATCTTTGTAAAAAGGATATATCTTCACTCTGCCCTTGTTATATACCAGTTCCTCTCTCTCTGACGCTTTATTTTTCCCGTGTATGTCAACATAGCTTTTTAAAATTATTTTTTAAATTTTATTTAAATCCACGTTAGTTAACATATTGTAATAGAGCAGAATTTAGTGACTCATCACTTACATATGACACCCAGTGCTCATCCCAACGAGTGACCTTCTTAATGCCCATCACCCATTTAGCCCATCCCCCCACCCAATACCATCCAGCATCCCTTAGTTTGTTCTCTGTATTTACGAGTCTTTTATGGCTTGCTTCCCTCTCTGTTTTTATCTTATTTTTCCTTCCCTTCTCCTACGTTCCCCCTTTTTGTTTCTTAAATTCCACATATGAGTGAAATCCTGTGATATTTGTCTTTCTCTGAGTGATGTGTTTCACTGACTCTTCAGTCACCCAATCTTCCACTTGATGTTTGGGATTTCTGGAGAGGTGGTAAAGTTTGGGACACTTGTTTCCTGCTCAGGTATTCTCACAGTGCTTAGATAATCTTACCTATTTTTGAAAAGCAAACAAATAAGTCCACAACACAATCCTTTGGCAGAACTTTCTTGATTAGAGCAGCTTTTTGTGTTTCTATCCTTGATCCATACTTTCTGATGACTTAGCGGTGCTTGCATTTGGAGCTCTAGTGTGTGAAGTAACGTGTATGTGTTCAGATCTTTGAGGTGGCAGAGGATCCTGGAAAAGGAGTGCACATTTTTTTTAAATATATGTTTACAGTTCATTATTATGGTATCATTTATTTTGCCTTACTCTCCCACCTTGAGGGAGACATGACTTTCCTGGGCCTTGGAAGCAGAAAACATGTTCCTTCCTTCCTGAATGCTGACATGGTGTTTGTTGTGGTTCATCCTCTATCTGAAGTTTTTTTTTTTTTTAAGGTTTTATTTTTAAGTAACTTCACATCCAACATGGGGCTCAAACAACCCCAAGATCAAGAGTCCCACACTCTTCCAACTGAGCCAGCCACACTCTTCCAACTGAGCCAGCCAAGTGGCCCATCTCTAGTTCTGAGGTCCCAAGTCACAGGCAGCTTTTCTGTGCGATGAGGCAGGAGATGGGAACTGAAAGTGCAATAAATATATGCAAATAAATATGGAATTGCTGCCAATTAAGCTGCATGTCAGAGGTTTTGTATGCTCTAAACATTTATTTGAGTAGTTTCTTCTTTATAAAATGGTGATCCTGAGACCCAGGCAAGTAAGGAAATGAAGCCAATTGAAAAGTCAATGGAACTTTCTGCCCTTGGCCTTCAGGTCCATTTTGCAATCCCAGTTCTTTTGCTCTGATATATTGTCCTGAACACATAGGAAAAAGCATGATGAGAGATAAACACGTTGTTGTCAAGATAACACTAATTGAAAACAAGAAGCATCTAGATTTCAAACTCAAATTTTGCCATTACCACCTCAGTTTTCTCAGTCAAATTGTAACCTCTAGGGACCTCAAGTGTTGTCAGCTGTTAAAAAGGGGTAGGTCTTGCCTTCCTGAAACAGTTACCCTGATGGTGAAATCTGAATGAAAACATCGTTATAGCCTGGAAAGTGCGACAAGACCTAAAGCAAGCCTTTGAGCTGGAAGGTATTCATCTTAAAACTGAAAGAATTGGTTGGGCACCTGGGTGGCTCAGTGGGTTAAGCATCCAACTTTGGCTCAGGTCATGATCTCAAGGTTTGTGAGTTTGAGCCCCGTGTCAGGCGCTCAGAGCCTGGAACCTATTTCAGATACTGTGTGTCCCCCTCTCTCTATCCCTCCTCTGCTCACACTCTGTGTGTGTTTCTCTCAAAAATAAACATTAAGAAAAAAATCTAAAAGGGGCACCTGGGTGGCTCAGTTGGTTGTCTGACTTCATCTCAGGTCATGGTCTCACAGTTCGTGGGTTCAAGCCCCACGATGGGCTCTGTGCTAACAGCTTAGAACCTGGAGCCTGCTTCGGATTCTGTGTCTCCCTCTCTCTCTGCCCCTCCACTGCTCACACACTCTCTCTCTCTTTCAAAAATAAATATTAAAAAAAATTAAAAAACACTGAAAGAATTTCCAGTTACTATTTGCACGGTACCATCCAGCTCTCAGACTCCATGATTCTATCTTTTTTTTTTTTTTTTTTTTTTTGTGAACCTCTACAGCTGATCCCATTACTGTTGTCTGATTCTGTGCTGAATGTGTCTTCATCCAGAGGAAGGTGCACTGTGGTGCCAAGTGCAAGTGCATCCTTACCCCTTCTGAGCAAAGTATCTCCAGGAAACTATGGCATGTGCCATGGCTTGGCTCCTACCAAATCTGGATGGTGTGCGGTAACAACATGAAGCACTGTACACGTGTTATCCGTACCACTGCCAGCTGGTAGCAGGAGAGGGACGCCGTGAGAACTCCATGGCATTTCTGTGCCACGCAAGCACATAAGACGTCAGTACTCTGAGAAGTGCCGTAGCGGACTCTGGAGTCCCACTGCTTAGGTTCATTGTCCTATGGGCCCATCTTATAGTTGTGTGGCCATGGACAAGTTACTTCTGAATGCAATTTCCCCATCTGTACACTGGGAGCAATAATAGTATCAACCTCACAGGGGTTTGGCAAAGATTAAGTAATGTGATAAGCAGTTACCACCTAGAAAAATGTAATAATAAGCTGGCCAGTAATAAGCCTTAGACATTTCTTATTTGATCTTCAAAACAGTGTTAGAAGTTAAGTATTGAAGTGGATGAAGTGAGGGTCAGGGAAGTAAAATAATTTTTCCTACATTACACCTCAGGTAAGAGGTACATTTAACATTCAAGCCTTAGTGGTCTGTATTTAAAACCTGGAGCATATCATAACACCACTTGGGTTCAGTGAAATGACTCTGTGTATACAGCTACATGTTTGAAAAGAGCCAATCTACAAAGCACAGGCATCCCATTTCAAAAAATCCTCAAGAGCAAAATGTCGAAAATAAGGAATACATCCACTACAACCCAGACATGCCTGAGGGACAAGAAATCTTGGGATAGAACAAAGCCAAAGAAAATAATATCCTTACAAGTTTTTCTAACTATCAGGGAACACAATAATATAAACATTTAACTGCTAATGGCGAGGATTATAAAATCAATGGAGTATTTCATGGGACTCAGTGTAATGCATACACAATGGGGTAATGCTTTCTCAACTTTTCAAAGTGAGCTAGGAATGAAGTTTGCACATCATTTTATAATTACAGACTTTGTGGACCACTGCACATTTTAGTGCAATCTCTCAGTTATGTTAGTGTACTGCCTAATGTGTGTGAAAGACAAATAGTTTTAGTGGTAGTAAATCATCAAGTAATAACAATTTAATATTATTTGATGGATGAGGTTCCTGGATTAAACAAATACCCACACTGAACTAAAAAATCATCTAGGAGAAAATCCATTAGCTAATTAGCTAATGTTAGGTAGAAAGGGATGTGACCTAATATCAACTGAGAATCTGCCCAATGTTCTAGGCTCATCATTAAGTATTTTAGATGTGTTACTTTACATAATTCTCACAACAGTTCAATAAGGGCTAATTTTTTAACTTTTTGGTTGAGGATATTAAGATCAGAGAATCTAAATAATAGCAGAGCTATGATTGTAACAGAGGTCCACTTTGGCAGTTTTCTTTCCCACCCCTTACTCTCAGCCTCTCTCTTTGCCCTTCTCTGTCCCTCCTTTCTTCTCTCCTCCCTTTCCTTCCCTTCCCGTGTTCCTCCATTAACTTAACCAATACTTACTGAACATATGTCATATATTGGGTACTGAGTTAGTCGCTGGAGACGGAGCAGGGGAGAGAAAACCTCCCTGAACACTTCCAGCGGAAGTGACTCTAAAATTGAGGAGATGAACATACATCAAGTCGTTGCATCTGTGAAGGTCACATGGCACATGAGAGAAGTGCCATGAAAGAAGGAATATGGTGCTGTAGTAGAAAAGAATGTGTGATTAAAGAAGACGTCCTTAGACAATGACAGCTTAACTGATATCTAACAGTTGAGCAAATTTACTAAGGAAGGGGTGGAAGTGTGAAGACTTGAGGTAGATTCTGGATGGTTGAATGGCAGATGCAAAGCCCTAATGGCCTTAGTGGGTGTGGAAGTACAGCATGAACAAGGGCCCAGGAGAAGGGCAGTGAAGCAGAAGTGCAACAAGACTGGGGAAGTATACCAGAGGAAGCTGAACTAAGTGTGAAACATACTGAGGTTCTTGTTTTTTAATGTTTTTTGTTTGTTTGTTTGTTACCGGTTTAAGTATTTTTCCTTTATTTTAGGAAGAATAAAAACAAATTAATAATACTTCAGCATTTTGAAAACTTGACTATGGCTGAACTAAAAAAAAAAAAACAATAGATAATTTAAGGGGAAAATGGAGGAGAATGAAATGTATCAGAGCTACAAAGAAGAAAAGGACAAGAGCTATGGTCTGAACAACAAGAAATAAATGATCATGACTAGAAGTAGATGAAGGTTGGGGAAGATGAAGGACATAATCCTTAAAATATTACCCAGATTTGGAGTGCTTGGGTGGCTCAATTGGTTAAGCATCTAACCTCAGCTCCGGTCATGATCTTACAAGTCATGAGTTCGAGCCCTGCGTCGGGCTCTGTGCTGACAGCTCAGAGCCTGGAGCCTGCTTCAGATTCTGTGTCTCCCTCTCTCTCTGCCCATCTACGATTCATACTCTGTCTCTCAAAAAAAATAAAATAAATGTCAAAAAATATATTATCCAGATTTTTTTGAACTCCATCTTTTTAGGTAATGAGAGTGGTATAATATTTTAGCAGTCTTCTTCTCAAAGATGAGTACAACACTGCTTCCATTATGTAGAATAGGCGGTTCTTGGGATTCTCAGTCAGTGCCACTGGGAAACTGTTTAGTCCCCAGCCCCCATGGAGTGGGGAAAATACTAGAAAGAAAAATATGAGGCCCCAGAGTAGTCACCATATATTATAGCAGAAAAGTACAAAGTGAATTAAATTGGGAATCAGTGAGTTAATTCCAATCTTGACTGTTATCCTAACTAGCTCAAAGGTCTTCAGCAAGCCACTTATTTTAAGAATCCTTTTTCTCTTTTGCCAACTAGAAGCTTCCAACTTCTAAAATTATTTTTAAAATGAAATGTTTCTCGTAAAAAAAAAAAAAACAAAAACAACAATAACTGTAATTCAACTTCTGGGAAGATGGAGAAGACATACATTCCTATTCCTCCCACTAAGTACAACTAAAAGCCCTAAACTTTACTTATAAAACAATGCTAACAAGACCCTGAAATGTGGAAAAATAAAGCAAATAAGCCAGGGACCTTGGAACTTGAAGAATAATGATGTAACAGTGAGTTTTCTGGGTTTTCCTTTTGCTTTCAATATCCCCAACTTGGTATTTGACGAGTTAACAAAGTAACACCAATGGCTGCAGACAAAAACACTCTCAACAGAAGCCTCCTCTCTTTAGACCAGAAAAGGGGCAGCCTAACCAGACAGAAAACTTATAGAAAATAACCACTCCACTGCAGGCAAACCCTCAGAAAAAACATCAGCCCTCCATTCCCCATGCCAGCAAAGTCTGAGTGAAAAGCTTAGATTTCCATCTTTACCAGGAAGTAACTAGACCCACATCCCTCTGGTGTCAATAGAGACTACTTAGGGGAACCCGTATTTCCACTCCCCTACTGCTGCAACGAGATGATATCCTTCTTCATCCCTCTGGAGTGGTGCCAGAGGAGACTCAGTGAAACAGTGAGGGGTCATGAGTTCAATTGCTTCCAGTTGTGTCTGTGGACGGCTACTAAGGAGCCAGAGCATTCAAACCTGCCTTTCAAATGTTGGTAGGAACACTTATGGAATGTGGAACCCAGAATTCTACCACCACTTGGCAGTAACAAGGCGGCACACACTCTTTTCTTGACAGATCAGTGCCAAAGGAAGTCATATAAAACAGATGGTTTAAATAATATTGAGTTTCTATATTTAATGTCCAAAATGTCTAGGTTTCAACTGAAAACAACTTGTCTTATGAAGAACTAGGAAAATCTCAAACTGAATGAGAGAGACAATTAAGAGACACTATCTTCAAAATGGCAGAGATATTAGAATTATCTGGAAAAGATTTATAGGCAGTGTCATTTTTCAATGAGCAATTACAAATACACTTGAAACACAAGAAAAAATAATGTCAGAAAAGAAATATAGTGTTGGCAAAGAAACAAAAGGTATGAAGAAAAAAAAAAACAAATATAAACCTTAGAACTGAAAAATGCAATAGATGCAATAAAATATTTAATGGATAGGGATGCCTGGGTGGCTCAGTCAGTTAAGTCAGTGGTTGACCTTGGCTCTGATCATGATCTCACAGTTCATGAGTTTGAGTCCCGCATTGGGTTCTGTGCTGACAGCTCAGAGCCTGGAGCCCGCTTCAGATTCTGGGTCTCCCTTTCTCTGTGCCTCTCCCCTGCTCATGCTCATGCTCATGCTCTGTCTCTCTGTCTCTATCTCTGTCTCTCTCTCTCTCTCAAAAAAATAAATCTCAAAAAAATTTTAAAAAATACTCATTGGTTAGCTTTAACAGTAGAATAGAAGAGACAGACCAGTAAACTGGAAGTTGCAATAATAAAAATTATATATCTGAAAAAGAGACAGAAAAAAGACTGAATAAAAATGAACAGAGCCTCAGGGACTTACTTGCAGAATATTACAAAATACCATTTGTGTTACTGGAGTCCTAGAAAGTGAGGAGAGAAAAAGGGAGGGTTGACAAGTCCTCAAAGAAAAATACCTAGCTTTTTTAGGCTAGAGATCACAGATGCTTCACCAACTCAAAAGACGGAGAAGAAGAAGAAGATGAAAAAGAAGGAAGAGGAGGAGGAGGAGAAGGAGAAGGAGAAGAAGAGGAAGAAGAAGTAGATAGATTATAGTCAAACTTCTGAAAATCAAAGAAACAAAATTTGAAGGTGGTCAGTGAGAAATGACACATTCCCAGTAAAGGAACACAAAATTTGTGTTATAACAGACTTCTCATCAGAAACCATAGAAGTAAAAAAGAAGTGCCATAAAGTTTTTAAGTGCCAGGTGCTGAAAAAAAAAAAAAGACTGTCAACTCATAATTCTATATCCAGCAAACACATACTTCAGTAATAGAAAGAAAATAAAGAAATTTTCAAATGAAGAAAAGTTAAAATAATGTGTTACCAGCAAGACTACCCTAAATAAATGGCTAAAGTAAGTTCTTAAACTGTGAGGGACACAATAAAAGGAGAAATCTTAGAGTATCAGGAAAGAAGAAAAAACATTGTAAGTAAAAAAATAAGTACACAAAATAGACTGTCCTTTTCCTGATGAGACTGTGTCTGATGGTTGAAGCAAAAATTACAACATTGTCTGATATGGTTCTAAATGTATGTACATTAAAATTTTAAGGAAAATACATTGTAATTATGAAAGGGGAAAGGGCTATATGAGAGCTAATAAAAATATTAATCAAAAGAATGCAGAAGTGACTATATTAATATCTAATAGAGTAAACATCAAAGCAAAGAAAATTACAAGAGATGGAGAAGAATGTTATATAACAAAAAAAGGGGCAATCCATGGATACATTATAGAAATTGTAACTGTGTATGCAACAAAAAACAGAGCTGAAATATATGTGTATCAAACAGTGATAAAAGTGGAAGGAGACAGAAACAAATCCCCACAATGATTTTGATGATTTCAGCACCCATCTCTCAACGACTGAGAAGAGAACTAGGCAAAAAATCAGCAAAAGTATACATTCTTTTCAAGTGTCCATAAGACATAACCAAAATACCCTTTATCTTGAGCTATAAAACAAGCTGCAACACATTTAAAAGAACTGAAATCATACAGACTGAGTTCTCCAACCACAGCAGAATTAAACTGGAAATCAATTACAGAAAGAAAACAAGAAAATCCCCAAACATTTAAAAACTAACCAACACCCTTTTAAATAATTCATGAATCAAATAGGAAGGCTCAAAGGAAGTTTAAAAATATATATTGAACTGAATGAAAATGAAAATACAGCATATCATGTCAAGAAGAGACACATAGATCAATAGAATGGACTACAGAACCCCAGCAACACCCTACACAAATATGCTCAACTGATTTTTGACAAAGAACAACAACACAAACTGCCTATCTGACAAAGGACTAATGTCTAGAATAAAGAACTATTAACAAAAGTCAACACTAAAGCAATCCAATTAGAAAAGATACAAAAGGGGCGCCTGGGTGGCGCAGTCGGTTAAGCGTCCGACTTCAGCCAGGTCACGATCTCGTGGTCCGTGAGTTCGAGCCCCGCGTCGGGCTCTGGGCTGATGGCTCGGAGCCTGGAGCCTGTTTCCGATTCTGTGTCTCCCTCTCTCTCTGCCCCTCCCCCGTTCATGCTCTGTCTCTCTCTGTCCCAAAAATAAATAAAAAAACGTTGAAAAAAAAAAAAAAAAAGAAAAGATACAAAAGACGTGGAGAGACATATCCCCAAAGAGGACCTATGGATGGCAAACAGCCACGTGAAAAGATTAGTAATTAGGGGATACAAATTAAAACCACAAACGGATATCTCAACACAAGTATCAGAATGGGAAAACTAAAATTAATGGCAACACCAGATGCAGGAGAGGATTCAGAGATGATAGATGATGACTCATGTATTTGATGGGAATGTGACATGGTATCATGACTCTAGAAGCCTATTTGGCAGTGTCTTATCCAACTGGACAAGTAACAACAATAAAACCCAACAATGGCCTTCCTGAAAATTATTCCTAAATAAATGAAAACTTATATTCGCACAAAAACCTGTTCAAGACTGTGCATACCATCTTTACTGAATAGTCCCAAACTGAAACTAACACTGATACCCTTCAGTAGGTGAAATGCTAAACAAACTGGTGTACATTGTTACCAGGGAATGCTGCTCTACAATAAAAAGGAATAAATGATTGATACAGTCAAGAACCTGAACAACACTCAAGAAAACATGCTAAGTAAAACAGCCAATGGTAAAAGTTACACACTGTATGATTCTACTTATTGATCATTCTTACAATGGCAAAATTATAGGAATGGAGAACAGATTAATAGTTATCAGATGTTAGGGGACATGGGGGCGCTGAGGGCAAGAAGAAAATGCTGTAGATATAAAGGAAACACAAGAGAACCTTGTGGTGATGTAGGTGTTCTGTGTCTTGATTCTACCAATGTCACCATTGGAATTATGATATGTAGTATACCTTTGCAAAGCTGTTGTATTTCCATTGGATAAAGGGTAAGTGGAATATCTCTGTAATATTTTTTGCAACTGCATATGAATAGACAACTACCTCAAAATAAAGAGTTCAATTAAAAAAGGATTATTTATTTATTTATTTATTTATTATTTTAGAGAAAGAGAGAGAAAGAGCGAGGAGAAGGGCAGAGGGAGGAAGAGAGAGAGAAAGAGAGATCCCATGACCCTGGGATCATGACTTGAGTTGAATACTCAACCCACTGAGTCACCCAGGTGCCCAAAACAGAAGAACTTAAATCTACTTGTAATGATTTAGAAAATACCTGTGTTATAATAATAAATAACAAAAGCAAATTGGAGTAATACCACACAATGTGATTCCATTTCTGATTCAAAGAAAAGGACAGAAAACATAGGAAATTATGTATGCATATGATTCTATAAGTGGATACATGCCGGCCTAATATTTTTATGTTGTCAATTGATGTTGATGGTTTTATTGGGGAAACGCTCACTCTTATTATTTATACATTTCTATATGGCTTTAAATATTACAATACACATCCATACTTTTGCAATTAGGAAAAAATATGTTAAGATCAATCAAACTTTATACTTTGGGGGAAAAGTCCAGTGTTTATAGCAGATAAAGTAAATGATGTGTTTTGTGTTTTTGCTTGTTTTGAAATTTCCATGAATGAGCAAGTATGGGGAATCCTATAGACTCTGCCCCCCTTCTCTTTGAGTTGTCCATGTAAATAGTCCCAGCCTTTGATATACTGTACAGAGTCCCTAGAATTTTGTGAACTACTGTACCATATAGAATCCATAGAATCAAGGTATCTTCTACATTCTAAGACTATTGAAAAGATGTGAATCTCAGAGTTCATGGGAACACCTGTGGGGTCTCAAGATGAGCATGACTTCACTTGTCTTTCTTCCACTAGTACCTGCTAAGAAGCCAATCAAACAGTCCCCTCTGATCCCTTATAATTTTGTAAAATTGTAACCTGTGTCAACGTCATTCTCACTGGATTGGGTCCTGCAGGTGTAGGTCCAGGATCTCCAGGAACACCATGTAGTCAGCATCATTGACCTCAGTACCCACATGCACTAAGGTATTAGATAGTGTTTCCCCAACAGGAAAATTGTATCCAAATTCATTGTTGTCATCTAGATTCAGGGAAGACTACCATTTAGCATTTCCCCAGTGAGCCTCACAAATTTAATTATACAGTTACATAACATATTGCTCTTTATAACAACAACAACAACAGCAACACTGTGTTTATAGGACCCTTGGTGTGTGCATGTTGTGTATGTGTGCATATGTATTTCCCTAACATACGCATGTGTGTGTGCCTGTATACATACATATGCATATATGCACGCATATAAGCATGCCATATGTATTTATATGTGTGTGTATACACATACACATATATATACACATATATTCTTTATATTATTAAAACATTTTAGGTTCTGGAGCAAAATGAAATAAATCCTTTCCATGGCCCAAAATTTTTGTTTATTTATTTACTTTTTTCAAGTAAAATCCATTTCATCTATTTTCATTACTTTCTGGAGATGGCCTTGTTGCAAAAAGGAAAGAGATACAGACAAATATACACACAGCAGAAGCAGGGCAATTCTTTCCTGTTCCACACATAATTAAAATCATAATACATTTTCTATCCTGTGGCACTATCAACTTTTCTCTAGTCGTATTTAATCCCATGACCTTGAAAGGCTTCAGTCATAATAGAAAAAGAGGAGGAGGGCTGCTGGGTTTCAGGTCTTGCGAGTGGAAAGATTCTCCTATCCCAAGCCAGAGCTCTGAAAGTGAATTAATCTTTTCAGTCTCTGAGGAGGCAAAGGACCCTTACTGCCCAAAGATGCTCAGAAATGAGTTTCTTTGAGAGGGGCAGAGCCTGGGCCTTTACAGTCTTGATTGACAGTAAAACAAAAAGGAAACTTGGGGTAAATGTATGGAAGAAGGGTTCAAAAACTTGGAAATATAGAATGGAAAACGTGTCCCTTAGCCTTAATGGTTCAGCATGAACCAGCATATTTGTTGGAAATGTTTAAAAGATATTGTGCAATTTCAACTTTCGGCAAAAATGCATCCAAATGTTTTCCCATTAAAGCAAACACCTTTTCATTGCTGAGAAAAGAAAGGTTGGTGGGGGGGAGGGGGAATCACCTGTAACTCTACCTTCCAAAAACAATATGTTATTAACATTTAAGGCAATTTTCTTTCAGTATTTCTCAATGTATATTTTCTGTGGAATGATGATTATTCCACATACCCTGGTTTAAAATTAGTTTTCTCCACTTCCTCTGTATTATCATAGGCTTTTGTAATGACAGAAGCCAAGGGGATAAGGAACTTGGGCTTGAATATGAGTGTTTCTCATACACCTATTGCCTAACCTTGCGCAAGACATTTTAACTAACTTAAATTTGATTTATTTGTTTTATAATGGTAGCAAGAATAATGCACTCTCTGTAAGATTATTGGGATCAGCACATGATAAAATACCTAGAATATGCTTATCACAATTCTGGGTACATAGTGAGTAGTAAAAGTTATCTAAAATAATAACATGATTTGATACATCTAAGGACTGTGTAACAATTTAGTTAACCAAATCGTATCAAATCTTTACCATTAAAAATGATCATTAAAGGGGCGCCTGGGTGGCGCAGTCGGTTAAGCGTCCGACTTCAGCCAGGTCACGATCTCGCGGTCTGTGAGTTCGAGCCCCGCATCAGGCTCTGGGCTGATGGCTCAGAGCCTGGAGCCTGTTTCCGATTCTGTGTCTCCCTCTCTCTCTGCCCCTCCCCCGTTCATGCTCTGTCTCTCTCTGTCCCAAAAATAAATAAACGTTGAAAAAAAAAATTAAAAAAAAAATGATCATTAAAGTCTTATGTATCTGGGAGGGAGAGGGGGCTAAAAAAGAAAAAAAAATGTTATGTTTCACTTTCCTTGTATTCGTGATTATTATTTCCTTAGGAGAGTTTCCCTGAAGTGAGATCACAGTTTCAATAGTTATTCTCTTTTTTATACATCTTAATACACGAAAATTTTGCTTTCTGGAGTTCATCAATCAGTTCCTTACATCAAAAACATATAAGCAAATATCACTCAAATGCACACAAGGAATGAATATTTATTTCTCTGAAATCAATACCTCTTCATCATTGAAAATGCGGTTGCTGTTTTTTTGTTCTATTTCAATATTTTATAATTGAGCTTGTTACATAGATGTCATCAAATCCCTTATGCATTTTTTAATTATTCTTGCCCAAATGCTCTCTTATTATCAATAGGTGCATATTCAATTTGAGCATTGATCTCCATTTTACACTCACACCTTCTAGTAATAAGAAGTGTCATCTGACCAGCACTTCACGGACATTTTTAAATGTCTTCCAGATAGAAAGATTGAATGTAGACATGTCTACTCTTGATTAGGTGTATTATTTGTCCTTGTATTGGCCTGGCAGGTGTGTTTATACACAGCATCATAAATTATTAATTTTACTGAACAAATAATTAAGCTTACTTACCAAATAATTTATAACAAAGTCTGTCTAAGTTCCATACCTAATTATAGTATCAGCAAAACACTTCAATTCAAAGAGGGGAGGGGACTCTCAAAATGCTTACTTAAATTTTAACTGCAAAGACTCCAGTTTTTTATGCTGTTTGCTTGTTTTACTTTTTAAAACTATTGCAGTGTTATACTGATTTCTATCTCTGTGAATTTGTTCGTGCCTTTTCTCTGCCTGAACCGTCCTCCCAACAAAATCCCGCTCAACGTCCAAAACACCAGTCTGATAGCTCTTTCCTGCGCAGATTCCTGTGAGCTTCTTGAAGCAGAGTCAAGAGCCACACTAGGTTCTGCCACTGTACACATAACCTGTCACAGCACTTACACAGGTTTGGAATTACTGAATTTCAATTATCCTTCCCTCTGTGATACTGAGATATTCTTGAGGACAGGAATTGCCTCATTAGTCTATGTAATCCTTACATATCAAGTTAATGCTTGGCTTTGAAAATGTGTTGTATAAATGTTTGTGTGGCTTCACTTAGAATTAGGGGGGGCTATATCAGTCTCTCCAAGCATTTGGCAATAAATGGACTCCAGTCTCTCTTGACTAGCATTTCTCCACTTCAGATAACTGCTGTCACAACTCTGTCCCCTTCTAGACCCATCCAAGGGAAACCAGAATGGTATGCTCTATGCTGCCACTGTTCCCCAATGGTTGTGTAAACTTGTGTAATTTTTCCATTTGTCTAATGGTGATTATTAAGTACCACCAAGTCATGTGGGACTTTTTACTATTTAGGGGTGGATGCTAGTGGGTAATCTGAGAACCCCAAAGAAGAGAGCAATATCAAATTGGTGTTGCTAAGCTGAGGTCAAAGACTTTATTGGCAATATTATTGCTTCCATGTCTGCTGATATGGTCATATGATGTGAATTGTTTGATCACAATAAGAGGGTATTGGGCGAAGGGGTAGAAGCCTTCTGAGATGTAAGAGTATTAATTATATAATGTTGCAGTTGGGGAACAATTTTTAAATTAATTATGTTGGTCTATTTATTTTTTTAGTTAGGCTTAATGCAACCATGAGGTTTCCATGATTTCACTGGAAATTATGTGGCTAATTAAAGCCCTGGGTTTTTTTTTTTTTAATTTTTTTTTTCAACGTTTATTTATTTTTGGGACAGAGAGAGACAGAGCATCAACGGGGGAGGGGCAGAGAAAGAGGGAGACACAGAATCAGAAACAGGCTCCAGGCTCTGAGCCATCAGCCCAGAGCCCGACGCGGGGCTCGAACTCACGGACCGCGAGATCGTGACCTGGCTGAAGTCGGACGCTTAACCGACTGCGCCACCCAGGCGCCCCATTAAAGCCCTGTTTTAATAGAAACCTAGAATGGTCTCTTTTACACCATACTGCACATGTCCCCAGGTGTTATAACTATGCAAAGATTATGCCAAGGAAGGTAACAGTTTGTTGCATGAGTGAATGAATGAATGATCCAAGAAATTATGGTACTACTAAAAATAGTAATTAGCTGTGCCTAATATGCAGTAATTTTTTTCTACCTCTCTTTTTGTAGTTATGCATTTAGTGTGGCATTTCTATTTCAGAGCAAGTACTCAGTGAATGTTTTTATCTAAATAATGAAATCACTTAGAACTGTATTTGTGCACCTTAGAAATCTTTTTTCTGTTAGGAGAAAATCTCCATGAAGCCAGAAATCTATTTCTTGGCTTCTATTTCTAGGGAATCATCCATTAAGGAAGAGACTCCCAGAGGGAGGTCAGTTACTTATTGAGTGAGTAGACACTTAGATTCGAAAAGGAAACTGGGCCCTTTACACAGGACAACAATGGCTTCATCAGTGTAACCATTGTGCTTCATGTACTTGCTCAACTGTGCTAATGGCTGCCTGCTTGTCACATTACCAATCAGGTTGACGGTACCCTGATCTAAATTTGCACTTAAGACACCGAAATGACCAGCCTGATTATTCAGTGGTCTTTTTGTAGGCTGAATTGACAGGAATAAAGGCATTAAACCATTGTTTGACAATTGCTTTTTATTTATTTAATTGAGATAGTTTCCTTTTAATGCCATTGGTTAAAGTTTTGATTACGTTAAGATTCTCTTTGGCCTAACATTGTAAATTAAAGAAGTATTGATTATGTCAGCCATGGTTCAGCCAAAGAAGCAGAACCTGTAAAGCAAGGAAGATGTCAGGCAAACTACCCAGCCATAGACACAGGTTAACACTGTTATCCACAAACAGTAAAGAAGTAAGATTGTGGGCAGGACTAGAATCGCATAAGAATAGAAAAATCTGTCATAAATAGGTAAGATCTCTTCTTTCTCCCAGGAAAAAATGTAGCTTTGTTTTGGCACCTTTCAACAGATCCATTCAGACCCACCCAATTATCAGGATAATAACCACTACTTAACATTAACTGTGAAATCCATTCACGGCAACACCTACATTAGTGTTTGATTAAATAACTGGGGACTGGAGCCAAGACAGATTGACACATCAAAAAAGCCATCACATCTTTTTTTTTTTTTAATGTTTATTTTATTTTTGAGAGACAGAGAGAGCCCGTGCATGCAAGCAAGTGGGGGAGGGGCAGAGAGAGAGAGAGAGACAGAGACAGAGACAGAAGCAGGCTACAGGCTCTGAGCTGTCAGCACAGAGACTGATGCAGGGCTCAAATTCATGAACTGCGAGATCATGACCTGCGCCAAAGTCAGGCGCTTAACCAACTGAGCCATCCAGGTGCCCCAACCATCATATCTTTCTCGGCCAGCCCCGAGACTCCCCTCCCAGGGACTGGGGACACAGGAAAGGGGGATCCTATTACCAAAAACAGCCATCTCATAAAGTGTTCTCTGTTCCCCACCGGAATCATACTTAAAGAGCCTCCTCACCCAGAGAATGCTATTGTTCCCACAGAGTAGAGATTTCTTTCCTCCACCTAGAAGAAATAGACAGTTCAGCCTGAGAAAGCTCCTTCTGCCCCTAAAGCAGGGGTTGTCAGCTGCCAGTTTGTGACCAGTGAGAGAGTCCCAGGGGCATGAGATGGACAAATTTATATAAAATTTATGTGGAAAGGTGTAGGCCATAATACAGCTAAAATTATCAAAAAATAAAGTGGGATGAACCACTAGTTGATATCAATGCCATACAGCTAAAATGATAGTGTGTTATTAGTAGAGAGATAGATACAGAGATCAATGGAAAGGAATTAAGATCAAAGAAATAAACCTACATATATATAGTCAACTAATTTTTGGCAAAGATGCAAAAGCAATTCAGTGGAGGAAATATAGCCTTTTCAATATATTGTGCTGGAAGAGTTGGACACACACACACAAAAGTAATCATTTATCTAAACCTCACTCCTTTGGCAAAATTTAACTCAATCACAGACTTAAATGTAAAACTTAATGTTACCATTTTTTTAAGAAAAAAAAACAGGAGAATATTTTTGGCATCTATGACCAGGTAAAGAATTCTTTAATACCAAAGTGTGATCCATAAAAGCATACATGGATAAATTAGACTTTATCAGGTTAACAGTGTTTGCTCCCTATATGTCTCTTTCAAGAGGATAAAAATATAAACTGAAAACTGAGATAAAATATTCATTAGTCACACATCTGACAAAGGACTGTTATCTAAAATAGGTAAAGAAGACAAAACTCAACAGTAAACACAAACAACTCAATTAGACCATGAGCAAAAGACATGAAGAAATGATTCCCCCAAAAAGACATCCGACTGAGAAATAAGCACACAAAAGGCAACCGATGGAATGGGAGAAGATATTTGCAAATGGCATATCAGATAAAAGGTTAGTATCCAAAATCTGTAAAGAACTTATCAAATTCACCACCCATAAAACAAATAATCCAGTGAAGAAATGGGCAAAATACATGAATAGACACTTCTCCAAAGAAGACATCCAGATGGCTAGCAGACACATTGAAAATATGCTCAACATCACTCATCAAGGAAATACAAATCAAAACTACATTGAGATATCACTTTGCACCAGTCAGTGGCCAAAATTAACAGCTCAGGACACAACAGATGTTGGCAAGGATGTGGAGAAAGGGAGACCCACTTGCATTGTTGGTGGGAATGCAAACTGGTACAGCCACTCTGGAAAATAATGTGGAGATTACTCAAAAAATTAAAGATTGAATTACCCTATAACCCAGCAATAACACTACTAGGAACTTATCCGAAGGATACAGGAATATTCATAACGGCACATGTATCCCAATGTTTATAGCAGCACTGTAAACAATAGCCAAAGTATGGAAAGAGCCCAAATGTACATCAACTGATGAATGGATAAAGAAGATGTTGTATATATATACAATGGAATACTACTTGGCAATGCGAAAGAATGAAATATTGCCATTCGCAACAACGTTGATGAAACTGGAAAGTATTATGCTAAGTGAAATATATTAGTCATAGAAACACAGATATCATATGTTTTCACTCATATGTGGAAGTCGAGAAATTTAATAGAGACCATGGAGGAAGGGAAAGAAAAATATATATAGTTACAAACATACAGGGAGGCAAACCATAAGAGACTTTGAAATACAGAGAACAAACTGAGGGTAGAAGAGAGTAGGGGGGGTGGAGGTGTCAGGGAAAATATATATATTCATACACAAGACAACTTGGATGAACCTCCAGACAATTATGCAGAGTGAGAAAAAGGCAATCCTAAGTGATTGCATTTTACATAATTCCATTTATATAGCATTCTTAAAATAACAAACTTTAGACAGAGAACCTGTAAGTGGCTGGCAGGGGTCAAGACAATAGGTGGGGAATGATGTGGTTATGCTGTGAAAGAGTCTTATCAGGTAACTTGGTGGGGGTGAGACTGTTCTGGGTCTGGACTGTATCAATGTCAATATCGTGTTTGTGATTTCCTACTACAGTTTTGCAAGATGTAACCATTAGGGGAAACTATAATGAGTACAAGGATCCCTGTATATTATTATGTACAGCTGCTGTAAATCTACCATTTTCTCAAAATAAAAAGTTTAACAAAAAAACAATCACATTAATCAAATGTTTTTATTTTTTCTGCTGCACTTCAACTTCTGGAAATACAAAATTATACGAGAGTCGGGATTATAAATTTTTGTACACAGTATTAATTCCAATATTATATGCCACATATTTTGATACACTAGTATTTATTAAGCTTATAATATTCTGTATTTTCATATATACTCACATCTTTGATCCTCACAGAAGCTGTTAAGTAATATGTTCTTCGTGTCAGAAAATTACAATAATATATTCTCTATGTTGGAGAAAATAAAGAAGGTGGGAAGGTATTAGATGAATTCATGCACCTAATTATGATCAAAAATAAAGAATCTGCATCTGGAGTTTTGATGTTGGTTCTAGAGTTTCCTAACCATAGAAATGACTTAGTACTCTAGGGAAGAAAGAAATGAAAGAAAGAAGGCAGAAAAGAGAGAGAGAAAGAAAGAAAGGAAGAAAGAAACAGAAAGGAAGGAAGGAATACAAAGAAAGAGGCAGGGAGGGAGGAAGGGAAGGAGGAAGGAAGGGAGGAAGGAAGGAAGGAGGAAGCTGTGACATTTCATTTTAGAAATCAATATTGTTTTTTTCTACTAAATCTTCAGTCATTGTTGTAAAGGAAATAGACATTATGGTCCTTGGCTTGATATTTGGGGGGAAAAAGTGGCGATAACCATAGAGGCACATAAGACATTACTAGGGTTGCCAGACAGTCCAAAAAAGAAAAACGATTAGTCTATGAACAAAACTACCTATTTCCACAAATTTGATTCAGTCAAATTTTATTTGCTACAACATTTATTAAAGACATGTTGAGTATACAGTACTGCACTATTCTAAGAAAAGAACAAAGTCTAATTTTCATGAAAGTCAGACTTTTAGGAGCTATAAGCATGCAGTCCTGCATAACAGACTATATTGGTACCAGTAACCAATAGCAATGACCCAGCCTGGAAGTCATATCTAAAGTTACATCTGCATTTGATTCAGTTGTTCTCCATATTAGCCAAGTTATCTTGAAACTATGGAAAATATTGACACGCATTCCTAACTGCCTTTATATCTTTTTTAGTCACGAAGTGAGAATGGAAATATACAATTAGTCTTGCAGAAAAGTCCTGCATCAGTTAATCCTAAAGGCTATAGTGTCGATGGATATATTGGCCATGATGCTTAAAACTTCGAAAACAAAGAGAAATTATATTGCTGTTCAATTTCAGCTTTAAAAAGTAACAACTTTCCAAGGTCTTGTTTTATTTGAGGATCTGAGTTTTAGGTCCCTGATAATTCTTAGGAAATCTTGCCTGTGGTAGCAGAACATAGTAGGGAAACATGAACTTATCCAAGAATCCATGGGAATGTTGCACCGACAAATTGATTTCAAATGATGTTAATTTAAATACCTGACACTGGGGAGGGGGGGTGAGTATTTCAGCCAGCTAAGTGTTTGACTTTGGCTCAGGTCAAGATCTGGTGGTTAGTGAATTTGAGCCTCATGTCAAGCTCTGTGCTGGCAGCTCAGAGCCTGGAGTCTGCTTCGGATTCTGTGTCTCCCTCTCTCTCTGACCCTCCTCCGTTTGTTCTCTGTCTGGCTCTCTTTCTCAAAATAAAAGTTAAATAAAATAAAAAAAAGTTAAATAAAATAAAAGTTAAAAAAAATACCTAAGACTAAGAAAGCCAAAGTATATAATACAAATATGCATTCAGATTGTCAAGAAATGGAATTAGATTGCTGAAAATAAATAACTCAGAGTCCCAAAAGACATGTTTATAAAATATGCAAAAAATTCCCATTCCATATGCACTGTGAAGAAGCAGACGGTATGTTTCTTGTTGTTGTTCTCAATGACATTTGGGTGAGGAGACACACACGCACACACACACACACACACACACACACACTTTTGTTATCTAGACAGCAAAAGCCTTGGGATATAAGGCATGGAGAAAATTGGAGCATATGTGGGTGGAGATAATGGGCAGATATTTTGGATAGATGAACAAAGTAGGCATGTTTCAAATGCAGAAACCAAACAGAGATGACGGAAAGTGCACCTTAAGTAGAGAAGGACCTTTATGTTGGGGAAAAGTGAAAAATACGGTTGATTTGAAAAACTGGGTAAAGATTAGGGAGAATTATTTGAGAAAATTCTTGCCATAGGTGCCTGGGTGGCTCAGTTGGTTAAGCTACTGATCCTTGATTTTAGCTCAGGTCATGATCTCCCAGTTTGTGAGTTCGAGTGCTATTTTTGGGCTTCCCACTGACAGTATGGAGCCTGTTGAGTTTTTCTCTCTCTCCCTCTCTCTTTGCCCCTCCCCATTCGTGCTCTCTCTCTCAAAATAAACTTATTATTATTAAATAAACTTATTATTATTACTTATTATTATCACATACAGGAGCACGTGATAATTATTAAACTGAATTCATGATACTGGAGTTCTTAACAATTAATTTCTTTAAATGTATTTTGGATGGCAGATAAGGGAATGGAAATACCTTGTGCCGAAGTGAAAATAGATAATCCACAGATATTGTGTTTTAATCCTTTCCTCCCTTTCCAGTGAATGAACATTGCAAAATCACATAACCTATTTACATTTGGGGTCATTTTATTAACTGAATTAAGGAATTGGAGGGGATTTTCAAAATTCCTTCCACTTCAAATAATTTGTCAAATCTGACTACTCAGTTAATACCATTTCTTTTTAATCTGTTTTAAGGGTTTCTACATGCCTCATCTGCCCCTGAATGTTGGATTCCTTCATTTTGCCTCAGGTTTACCACCTATCTCATGCTCCCTGTGGATACATTTTCCCCTATTTTCATGCTTTAATTAGCCTTCCCTATCAAATATTTCAAATCCGTATCTTTAACCCAAATCTCTTCCAGCCACCTAAGAGCATCTCTCCTTGGATATTACATCTTGAATACAATATTTATAACTACTAATTTAACACTCTCTACCCTCCACAAATGTAAGGTTTTGTATTTCTCTACTTTCAATTTATAGCTGAAGGCCTGGAATATGGCAGATACCCAAAAAATGTTTACTTAAGTGGAATGTATATTATATTTAAGAAAATACCAGATTTTATTCTGAGTATAGAATGAAAATATTAACAAAGGTGTCCATATCTCAATTACATCTCAGGTCTATATTATTATGCACTTTTCTACTGAAGTAAAGATCAAAGATAACATATTTCTCCCAACATTTAAAGTTAAGGAGACTGGAAGTATGGTGCTATATTCTGACCCAAAGAACATTCTTTTATCCTCGAAGGGTGTTGAGGAGGCCTGGTTCTGTATTATCTCTCTTTTGCTTGAGCAGTATTTTCAGCATCGGAAAATCTCACGGGATATGACTTTAGCACTAGCTCTACAATAACATTTTACAATGGACATCAAGAAGACACTAAAAACAACCAAGAATAATTCAGTGTTTTATTATCTAAGGAGAGCCTATTGCTAAGATAACTCCCCCATGTATGCTAATTACATGTGAATTTTCTTGAATTCCCAGGAGAATTTCATATATTCAATTACAAATGTATTCAGCTCAATCATTTTTTGAATCTCTGTCCATTATACTAACAGATTTATGGAAGAGAGAATAAAAAAAACATCCAAATCACATTTGTCTTAGGAATTGACCAAAGCTGTATTTTATATCCAGATACACTATTAAAATGTTATGTTAAACACTAGTTTCTATCACTCATTGTTTCTGTAGGTGGGTCACCTTTCAAACCTAACTGTGTAACATATTCTTCATTCCTTCAAACAGTAAAATTAGACTTTTTTAAAAAAAATATGACAGATTTTTGCACAGTGTTTTAGGAGAGGCTCTGGGCTCAGTGATTTACATGTCCTGCCCCTTACTTCCACGGCAGCCTATAGATAGGCATTATTTACCTCCACTTCATAAATGAAAGCTGAGCTCATGGTAGAAGGTAAAAGAGTCAGCATGTGAACCAATGCCGTTTTGACTGAAAAACTAAGCTCTTTTCATTGCACAGAGACCAACACCTACACCATACATGCAAAAAAGAAAAAAAAAAACCCAGCAATTACATCTCCTTAAATGTTTTTCCTCTAAAAAATGCTACTTTGGGAAAATGGATTTATTCAAACACTTGTGGGCGCTCTTTTTAAAGGACTTTAGAAACAGTAGGCCAACTAGAGAATTAG
Source organism: Leopardus geoffroyi (assembly GCF_018350155.1). NCBI lineage: Eukaryota > Metazoa > Chordata > Mammalia > Carnivora > Felidae > Leopardus > Leopardus geoffroyi. The sequence continues at coordinate 112,914,949 of NC_059328.1, forward strand.
AAACACAAAGAGAAACAGTCATAACTCCATAGCCACATTTCACTTTTGACAAAATATGTTTCATCAACTTTGACAGCTGATCTTTTCCTCCAGTCTTAGTTCTAAATGTCAATATTTCCAAAATCAAATTATTTCACAATGTTGATTGGTTTAAGAAGGCATTCTGTTGATTCTGAATGCAACTGTAAAGAGGAATCCCCCAAGTTTTTTGTTATAGAGTTGCTTTAAAATAAGTGTATAACCTCTTATGTTATTTTTAAAATCTATAACCAAAATACTACAGTATTCAATATATTTGGGGAAACAGAAAATCACAGCCTTATCATACATCAGCACAAAACCTCAGTACGACAATTATATTTGAGTAAGGAAAATTGTCTTTTTATCTCAGTTCTGTCACTTAGTTGTAACAAATTGTGAGGGTTTGCAGAAAGAACCAAAGATTCCCATCTAGCCCCTTTTTGCTAATCTCTAACATGCATAAAATAATTATAATGCCAACCTTATGAGTTAGTGTAGGGTGAGTGAGAATATATATGGATATTGTTTGGATATTCTAGCACAGGACATTTTATATGGATGCATGTTTTCTATATAGCTGCGTTAATATGAACATTTTTATGTTGGGAGATACTGATTTTCAGATACATAAACTGCAATTTTGTTAAAAAATCATTAAGATGGATAGATGTGCAAAGGGTATGATTTTGTTCACAGTCTCACCAGGCTTTAAGAGTGATTCCCAAATTGCTTCTGGGCTTTGACTTTCTGTCATGCACTCAGATGACAAAATCTTCTTCTAGCAGAATGTCCTAGCCCTGCTGAAGGTATGACCACCACGCCTCTGGATTTATGTGCTACCTAAGCTTCCTAAAGTTTACCCACGCTGAATAAATTCCTATCTAAATTCCAGGTAATCTTATAAGGTGATTCATGATGCAATGAAGCTGATATACAGGTAAGCACCAAACATGGGGAGTTTAAGTGACTTGCATTAAGTCTTGTGTTTGGTTTCATTCAGAACCAGAATTCAGGTCCAAAGAACATTAGTTATAGGGACCCTCCCTCTCCTGCCCCATAAAATGGGCATTGCTTTGATTGCTCCCATTTTGTAAGGTAAATGAGGAAGACATTACCTTTCTCAATCATGTCTCAGACCTATTCAGGGCAACACCAAACACATTCATGTTTCCCATTATTGGAATTTATGGTAGGAATTCTTTACTCCTGTATTACTATTTTTTAATGTTTATTTATTTATCTGGAGAGAAACACACACACACACACAGAGAGAGAGAGAGAGAGCATGGGGAAGGACAGAGAGAAAGGGAGAGAGAGAATCCCAAGTAGGCTCCACACTGTCAGCACAGAGCCCAATGCAGTGCTCGATCCCACAAACTGTGAGATCAGGATCTGAGACTAAAATCAAGAGTTGGATGCTTAACTGACTGAGCTACTGAGCCCCCCCCTACTCTTCTTTAAAAAGGACTTAATTGAGGGACACCTGGGTGGCTCAGTCAGGTATGTATCCAACTTCAGCTCAGGTCATGATCTCGCAGTTTGGTTCCTGAGTTCAAGCCCTGCATCAGGCTCTGTGCTGTGAGCACCAAGCCTGCTTTCAATTCTCTGTCCTCCTCTCTCTCTGTCCCTCCCCTGCTGGCTCTATCTTAAAAATAAAATAAAATCATTTTTTAAAAAAAGGACATAATTCAGTGTGTACTTTATAATGAATTTGGTCAGTTGTTTGAATGACTAATATTCATTTGAAATAAATCATTAATTTAAAGTGAAACATTTGTCCTTGTACTTCATGTCTAGCTGTATCACCTCTTCCACGTGTCATCTTGACAATGTAAATAAACTCATCTGGTGAGATGTCTATTATTTTCTTTAATGTGTTATCTAGATGAGTAAACACAGTGTCAGGAAATTTGAATACTCAGCCACAAAGCTATAAAGCAGCAAAACTGGCATTTGAATGTGAATGAAGCTGGCACAGTTTTTTTGCTCTGTTTAGTGCACCATAAGACCATGCCTCCCCACCTTCAATCATGAAATATGGATGACAATCTAGAGTCTCATGATTTACCTTTTGGTTTTCCTTAATATGAGGTTTTTTTTTTTCTTTTCTCCTTTTGCACCACTCAGCTCCAATAACTCCAAAGAAATCAGAACTATTTACTATACTGGATTTATTAATCTATTTGTCCACTTCTCCTGTATATTTTTCCTGAACATCCATTATGAGCCAGGGACCAAGTTAGACTCTAGAGATGAAAAGAAGATATCTATTTTTAAAGACTTCACAGTCGAAAAAAGTACAGACAAGTGAATCAAATATCAGTCACTAGGATGTGGGCAGTAAAAGAAGTAAGCACAGGGGGCTGTGAGGATACATAGTTGTGATCAACACATAAACTAAATCAAGAAAACAGAACAAAGTGCACCTCATAAAATACCATTCAACCAAGAATACATTACATTTAAATGTTAAATATGCATTTAAATTATAATGCCCATTTAAATGCTAATCATCACCTAGAAACCTGACTACCTAGGATTTTCCTGAAAATGTTAATCATGAAAGAGGTGATGGTACTTACTGTATAACCTGAAAGAAAGGAGACTTTATATTGTATATGTATGTAAATATGGACCAGACATGTGAGGGAAGACAGAATTTAAAAATGTGCACGAATATTTATGCTATATTCCATTGCTTACACATGTTTTCTTAAACAAATCCTTCAGAAAAAAAGTCTCTACTGGATCAACCAAAAAATTTTCCTCTAAATCTATCCTCAATACACTTTCCTTACTTAATTATACTCTTTTGACAATAGCACACACATCCATTCCTCTCTTAACATTTTTTTCTTATGCTTTGGGTTCAACTTGGGAACCTTTCTCTATATTTATGTAAATGTCACTGGTCCACAAAGGTCTAGTTCAACATTCAACTAGTATTGATTGGGTCTTCAGATACTGTGCCAAATGCAGCACTAGAGTTTTGAATTAGAGAGATGAGCAAGACAGCTTGGTCCTGGTCCTAATAAAACTGTTTTTCTGGATGGTTGATTCAAACATCATGTCACTATCCAATTGACTCCAACTGTAAGAAGTTCTATGAAGAAAATTAGAGTGGAATGGGAGGGTGCTGACATACCATTAAGAGCTAGGGATACAGGCCTTTAAAAATTAGCTTTTGAACAGAACTTTGAAGTATAAATTGAACTTAACTTGGTTGAGAAGGAATAATATGTGATAAGATCCTAGGGCACGAGTGCCCATTTGATGAACCTATAGGAAGCTATTGCTATTGGATTGTGACTGGCTGACTCAACCTTATACATGTCAAGAAAGTAGGGGCCAGATTGCACATGTGTTTATAGACCAAGGTTAGGGCTAATGAAATTTTGTGTTAATGAAATTTAATTTATTGGTGTTTTTTTTAAAGCACATTTACAATTTAATGATATACATATATAGTGTTTATGGAGATAAATATGAATTTGTAGGTATATAGGCTGATGTTGAGATAAGAGAGGAGAATATTTTTACAATGCAAGGAGAAAGTATTTTATTCTACACTAGGATGTGGCATTGGAAATGAGAAAAGCTGATAGAATTTAAATCCATTACAAGATAAATTTGACAGCAAGTATTCATTAATTGGATATGATAATAAAGAAAAGTACAATAAGGAGGATCATAGCCTCATTGTTTGCTTGCACAACTGATTGACAGAAGGCCAATGAAATAGAGCACATGGGGTTAGGGATAAAGAGCATAAGTTCAACACTTTTTTAAGAAAATTAAGATCTTATTTTTTTAAAGCAGTATTACATTCACAGCATAGTTGAAAGGATAGTCCAGAGATTTCCATATACCCTCACTTCCATATGTCTATAACCTCCCCTGATATCAATATTTCTCACCAAAATGGTACATTTGTTACAACTGATGAAGCTACCTTAACCCTTCAAAATTATCCAGAGTCCATAGTTTATATTATAGTTCACTCTTGGATTTGTACATTCTATGGGTTTGGGCAACTGTATGATGACATGTATCTGCCATTAAGGCACCATACAAAGCATTTTCTTTGCCCTACACATCCTCTGTCCTTCACCTGTTCATTCATCCTTTTATTCCCTGACCTCTGGATATTATGATCCCTTTACCATCTCCATAGTTTTAACTTTTCCAGTGCGTTCTATAGTTGAACCATACAGTATGTGATGTTTTGTTTTTTTCAACTTGGATTTTCTCGTTTAGGAATTTATATTTAAGTTTCTTCCATGTCTTTTCACATGAGTTCAACTTTGAACATGTGGAGTTTGATTATCTATGAAAATTTCAGGTAAAGATATTGAGTAGGATTTTAAAATCTGGAACTTAGAGAAGAGGTCTGAAATAAAGTTATAAATGAGGGAACTGTAAGATGGAAATTAGAATCAGGAGGATGGAAGATGATCCCATTAGTTATTATGGTAGGAAGAAAGGAAAATAAATTGGTTATAGTTTGTTCCAACTTGGATTGCTTAACCTGAACTTTAAACACCTATGCTACCACGTGTGTGTGACAATGTGCAACATAATTAGAGATCCTGTTTCTTCATGTACAAGCATAATTCCAAGGACTGCCTTTCACACCACTCTGGAATTCATCATTGTATTACAAAATTAGAATATTTTACTGATAAAATGTGAATTTTATATACATTCAAAATATATTATTCATAATAATGGAAACAATGTCTTCTTCCCTGAGGAGATCCTAGAGCACACAAAGCAGAAAAAGATATGAACTCAGGGAACCAAGCATCAAGGGGTGTGATTCATTAGTTACTTGACCAGAATCTTGGCCCCTATTTCTCTTCCTCCAATTAAATAAGGAAACAAAACTGGTATTGTCAGAGAAGGGAGCTACAAGTATATAAAAGGGAAAAGTGAGAAACTAATCCTGTGGTGTTGAATTGGAATTAGAGATATCAGTATGTGCTCAGGATCTTTAAGATAGAAGATAGATGCCACTCTGGAAAACAGTGTGGAGTTTCCTCAGAAAATTAGAAATAGATTTACCCTATGACCCAGCAATAGCGCTGCTAGTAATTTACCCAAGGGACACAGGAGTGCTGATGCATAGGGGCACTTGTACCCCAATGTTTATAGCAACACTTTCAACAATAGACAAATTATGGAAAGAGCCTAAATGTCCAACAACTGATGAATGGATAAAGAAATTGTTGTTTATAGACACAATGGAATACTACATGGCAATGAGAAAGAATGAAATATGGCCTTTTGTAGCAACGTGGATGGAACTGGAGAGTATTATGCTAAGTGAAAGAAGTCATGCAGAGAAAAACAGATACCATATGTTTTCACTCTTATGTGGATCCTGAGAAACTTAACAGAAGACCATGGGGGAGGGGAAGAAAAAAAAAGAGGTTAGAAAGGGAGGGAGCCAAAACATAAGAGACTCTTAAAAACTGAGAACAGACTGAGGGTTGATGGGGGGGTGGGAGGGAGAGGAGGGTGGGTGATGGGAATTGAGGAGGGCACCTGTTGGAATGACCACTGGGTGTTGTATGGAAACCAATTTGACAATAAATTTCATATTAAAAAAAAGATAGAAGATAGATAGATGGTAGATAATAGATAGATAAATAATAGGTAGATGGTAGATAGATACCTAGATAGATAGATAAAAGAAGATAGGTGATAGAAAGATAGATAGATAGATAGATAGATAATAGATAGATGATAGATAGATAGTTAATGTCCTAGCTCTGTCAACTTAGAGGGCCTAGAAACAATGGCATCCCTGTAACAATGAGAACACCAAGCACTCACGCTTTCATTTCTTTTTCTTTTTTAAGTTTATTGATTTATTTTGAAAAAGAGAGACAGAGAGAGAAAGAGAGACCTTGTGCGTGAGCCGGGGAGGGGCAGAATAAGAGGGAGAAAGAGAATCCCAAGCAGGCTCCATAATCAATGCAGAGCCTGATGCCGGGCTCAATCTCATGTCTGTGAGATCATGACCTGAGCTGAAATCAAGTCAGTCGCTTAACCAACTGAGCTACCCAGGCAGCCCTTAATTTCCAAATACTTTCTCTAATAATAGGAAACAGAGCTTTGATTGATAAATGGCTGGTTTCAGGTCATATTTAAGAAACCTAGATGAATCAGGAAGGTCTCCCTGTTCCAGAAAATTCAGAATTTCTTAAAGAATGATGGAAAATTGTTATAAGGACTTAAGAACAAATTGATGCTTTTGAAGGGGCTATAACTGTTCAAATATAGGATAAATTGATCATCAAAAAATAGTAATAGTAATGGATGATAATGAATTGAATAAAATAAGAATCCATGAGTCTTCTGACAGACATACATATATACCTAATGTAATATTACTATTCCTTTTAGGAAAAAAGAAATTAATGAGTATAGAAGGTATAATGGAATTAAAAATCATCATTTGGCCACAACCATAGCAAGACTTGTTTGAGTCAAGAATCAACAATGGTGTATTCTAATGGGCCAAAGTTTGAGGAGTAACAAGGTATTTTCAAAGTCTGTCCTCATAAAATGTTTATTAATTACAAATGGAGAGGCCTGATAGACACGGTCCAAACAAAGTTATGATGACATTATGTGCCTTCTGATACAATGCACTGAGAACAACACAATATCAGTTCTCTAATATTTTTGCCAAAACATAACTAATTTTGATTTTATCATAAGGAAACTATAAATACTCTCAAACTGAGAGTCATTCTACAAAATAACTTGCTTTTACTCTTAAAAAGCCAAATAAATTAAATATAAAGAAAGACTTCAAGACTCTTCTAGATTAAAGAAAAATAAAAAGACATAAAACTCGAATACAACACAATTAGAATTTAATTTTGTTATAAAGGTCACTAGTTATAAAACCGGCAAAATTTTGATAAATACTCTTTATAATAGTATTGTATCAATATTATTTTTGGATTTTAATAATTTTATTCTAGTAATGTAAAGTTTCTGTTTTATAAAGCACAAACTAAAATATTTAGTGATAAGGAAAAGTATGTGTTCAGAAAAAAATATGCACATATATTTGGAAAAAAGGGAAAATAGAGTAAGCTGTTAGAATGTTGGGGCATTTAAATGCACAGTGTAAGAAACTATTTGTACTATTCTTACTACTTTTCTGCAAGTATGAAATTATATGGAAATAAAAGTTAAAAGAAAAACATATGGTATATTTTTATGACTTTTGTAGTGTATGCTCATTGTAAGAAACTTCAAATATAAAAAATATATAAAAGAAAAATAAACACCTATTATCTCACCACTAACATATGATCATTATTAACACTAGTAATTACATTTCAGTGTCATATTTTCCATGGAAAAACATACACACATTTATACAAAAATTTAATACTGAATTTTCATTTAACAATAAAAAATCATTTGTCCATGTTGTTAAATATTCTAACACATTTATTGAATGTATATAATGTCTATATTTCAGATGCACTATAATTCATTGAATCATCCTCCTCTTTAATATTTAGATTGTTCCCATTTTTACAATTATATATAAAACCATGATAAAAACACAATTATTGATGAAGTTTTGCATGCATTATTTCCCTAGAATTTGTTTTTAAGAGAGAAATTCTATGTAAATAATTTTATACACCCTGAACATTATAAGCCACATTTTTCCAGTCAATTTACCATTCCTGTTTTCAATGTCTTCATCATGTTTCTTTTATCACCTTCTCAGCAAATGTCCATACCTCCAAAGCACATAGAAAAGAAATACTCTCCCATTTTTTTAATGGCCAGACTACTGACAGATTCATGCTTTGCCAATTGTCCTCTTTTCTTCTAGTTACAATGAAAGAGCTGCCCTTCCTTGTATTCAAGGTCAATTCTTTCACAAGGCCTTTGCATATGATAGTTTCCTGTCTTCTCAAGAACTTCAAATATTGACTGTCCCTTCTATGTTCTTTGCATTCACTTTATTCAATATTTAAACCTACTTAATTATCTTCCTATATGACAAATAGGAAGTCAAAATTCATTGGACATTGTCTATACTGTCTTTATTTTATCTCATTTCATTGCTCAACTTACTCCAATTTGCTTTTGTCCAAGTCATAAGCGAGTAATAGCTTTTCCAAAGATCACCAATTGCCTCCTTTCCCATAAAGCTAATGCATATTTTTATATTTCCATCTCACTTGCTTTTGTAATAGTTTTCAACACTATTGAACACAAATTTGTCTTTTTCCTCTCTATTTCCTTTTTATTCTATATTTCCCATCTGAATTCATAATTTTAATTATCATCCACACACTGACAACTCCCAAATATTATTTTCCACCTTAATTTCTCCATTGGTAAATATACTTTCTGCACATAAGATAAGAATGCCTTGAAGGTCCTTCTTTGTCTATGCTGAGGAACATCATAACCACTTAACATTATAAATTTCTGTTCAGATGAAGTCTCACAAATATTGGTCAGATGTTCTCCAAGTAATGTCTCAGGGATCCAGTCTCCTTCCACAATGTTCCTATGCTATTCTGGAGTCATAGCCCCTCAAACTTGTACACAAGAAAAAAGAGAGCAGGAGGTCACAGAGGACCTTACAGGCACTGAAAATATAACTTTCATTATCTTACATCTGCTCATATTTTGTTGGACAGAACTGGCATTTCTTACATTGTAATGTACTGAGAAAAAGTTGCTCAGGAGGAAAAAGAAATGTGGTGAATATATTGCCTCATCTGCTGTCCCCCAAATGCAAGACATGAAAACCTTTTCCTCCCAATAAGGGCCTCATGCAGGTCCCTTACCTAAATAATTGGCAGCATCATGTAGCCAGTATTGCAAACCAAAAACAAGGAATTACTCATGACACCTCTTTTTGAATAGCTCCCATATCTGTCCTATCACTAGGTCTTCGTTTTACCGTTTAACATTTTTCTAGTATGTCCACCTTTTTTGATTTCTATATTTCCCACCCTATCTAAGTCATCAGTTGGTGTCATTTGACTGACACAAACTCCTTTTATTTTCACACATTCACTATTCAACTTATCAAATCCATTCTACATCCAGTTGCCAGTTTTTACAGAATAGAAATCTCATTGTGTTTGGTCCATTCCAATGTCCACATTGATCTTTCTCCCCAGTTTAAAACCTTTTAATCATTTTTCTTAAGATAAATTCCATAATTCTTAACAGATAATGCAACACTCTAACTAATTTGGTCTCATCTAGAGCAACTCTTCCAACCCTTATCCTATGCTCTTCACTCTGGACTTTAAAATATTCAAATGTGCTGTTTTATTTTCTCTTAGAACTTTTGAGTATATTATTCCTTTACTCCAAAATATTTCCCTGTCCCTTACTACATTATTAATTTCTCTTTTAGATCATAGTTCAAACAGTGTTTTCTCAAGGAATTTTTCCTTGATCTCCCATGTTTGGGAAGAAACTCCTATTTTATACTTTTTCAGTTTGGTATATCTTTCCATAATTTTGTACATCACAGTTGTAATTTAATATTAAACTATGCAGTTACTTGAAATATATCTATCTCTTCCATGTGTAGTTTGAAGATATACAAGGATAATATGGACACCTTTCATTTCTACTTGCTGTGCAAAGAACTTAACTCACAGCAGAAAATCAGGGAATATTTAATAAATGATTAAAAAAACAAGAAAAAAAGAAATATTTAATGAATGAATAAATAAATGAATGGATGAGTTATTGGATTATGTACTCTATTGTAAAAATGCTTCCCAGGAAAGTCTATACCAACTTAAATTGCCTCTCTCAGTGAATGAGAATCCCATTCTATCATATACCATCACCAACACAAATATCACTATTAATTTAACTTCCTATTGATATTCAGATTTTTTCTATTAAAATCTGTAGGTTATTTTTATGGTAAGTATTTTCATGTCTGCAACAATTTATACCTACAATGCACCTCAGAAGCATGGAGAATTCCATTTGTTTTGTTTTGTTTTTTTCTTTTTGAAGTTCCTGAAAAAACATGAAGTGCCACATCTTTTTTTTTTTTCTTTTTTCTATCCAAGAGAGTTTGCAGCTTCAATTTTCCTCCACTATAAGCCATATGGGAAATCATAAATTCATTCTCTCTGTTCCCAACAAAAAGTGGAACCAGCTGAGTCTGTCTTTTGCCAATTTGGAGGATGGCCTTTCATTTCCCAAGGTTTTATATACTTTCAGAAGTCATTTGCACTAGGAGAATGATATTAGCAAGATGGCAGACTATAAAGCCACAGACCCTGTTCACACATGGAAACATGAAGTAAATAACAACACACTAATGTGAATAGCTTTTTGGGAGCTCTAGAAAACAGTCAAGGTTCTGAAGCAACCAAATGAACTCCCAACCAGGAAAACAAAAAATAAAAAAAACATAGAGCAGTAAGAAATTGTGTGGTGTTTTTCTCACTCTTGCTTCATCCCCTCCTCAGAGCATTGCAGCTTGATGCTGTTGAGAGGAAGTCATCCATTTCCCTGCTTTTCCCTCAAAAAGGAAGTTGCTTGCATGGGGGTTGACTCACTGGTCTTTGGGCTGCCCCCAGGGATTGATTTCTGTCTCACCCGACTTGGAGTTGAGACAAGAATGGAACCATGGCTTCTATATCAAGTTGAAGGCCATTAAAAGCAGTGGAAGGTGCTGCAGCATGTCAAAAATGCAGGAAGACTGGAAACCCACAAAAGCCTGAGAGTAAGAAACTGCAAACAGAGGAACACATAGAATACCTAAGTGCAGAGAAGAAGCAGGGAGAGCCTTCTAGGGGACTGAAAACACTTAAAATGAGCTGTGTGTCTGAATGAATTGAGAAAGAAAAGCATACATACAGACCCAGAGAAGATGCCTGCCCAGAAAGACCTGAAAAGAAGTTAATTCCTCTCAATGGGCAGATGAGTGATGCTCCATTGCATGGAGCCAATCTGCAAAGGTGTGTGTGTGTGTATGTGTGTGTGTGTGTGTTTCTAATTTTTTTTACAGCCAGTTTTCAACAAAAAATCACAAAGCATATATATCAACAGGGAAGAATGATTCATTCAAAGAAAGGAAATAAATCCCCAGAAACTGACCCAAAAGAATCATAGGATTCAGACTTACTAGACAAATATTTTAAAATATCAGTCTTAAATATGCTCAAAGAGGTAGAGGAAAACATAGAAAAAGAACTAAGGAAATCTTGAGAATGATATATGAACAAAATGAGAATATAAACAAAAAAGGTAAATCATAAACAAAAAAAGATAAATCATAAACAAAAAAGATAAATCATAAAAGATAAAAGAGAAATCAAACTGCATTTCTGAAGCTAAAAATACAGTAACTGAATTGAAATCTTCAAGAGGGACCCAACAGACTTGAATAGAAAGAAAAAAATAATCAATTAACTTGAACACAGATCATTTAAAATTATTGAGTCTGTAGAGGAAAAAAAAAATGAGTTGGATAGAAGTAGCAGAACCTAAGGAATTTATGGGGTACCACAATTAGAATAATATTTGCATTATGGGAGTTCCAGAAAGAGAAGAAATGGGCTGACAATTTATTTGAGGAGATAATGGTCAAAAGCTTCCCAAATTTGAGGAAATACATCGATATAAATACAAGAAATTTAATGAACTCCAAAAGGAAAAATTCAAAAGATGTACACCAAGACCCATTATAATCAAACTGTCAAAGTAAAAGGAGAGATTCTTGAAAGTAGCAGAAAAAATTGGCTCATCATGTGCAGGAGATCCTCAAAATTTTTAGTGAATTTCTCAGCAGAAACCTTTAAGGCTGGAAAGCAGTGGGATGTTATAATTAAATCATAAAAGAAAAAGAAAAAAAAAACTGTCAACCAATAATACTATATCCATTAAAACTGCCCTTTACAAAATGAGGGAGTAATTAAGACATTCCCATGTATAGAAAAGCTAAAGGGGTTTATTACCCCTAGATTTGCCCTACAATAAGTACTAAAGGGACCCCCTTCCACTGAAGTGACAGAAGTCTAGACAAAGTAAGATAAATACTAAAAACAAAACAAATGAACAAACAAACAAAACAGAAACAGACTAATAGAGAACAAATTGGTGGTTGCTAGAGGCAAGGTGATGGAGGAGATAATAAGGTGAAGAAGATTAAGAGATACGCACTTCAAGTTATAAAATAAATAAGTCACAAAAATGAAAGGTATAACACAGAGAATACAGAAAATAATATTGCAATTACTTTGGTGAGATATGCTAACTATACTTATTGCAGTAAGCATTGCATAATATATAGAATTGTTGAATTGCTAGGCTGTACACATGAAATCAACATAAAATTCTATGTCAATATACTTTAATTAAAAAAAACCTAGAAAACATAAAGTTCTTCAGTAAGGGTAAACATATAGGCACGTATAAAAACTGGCATACTTTATTTATTTATTTATTTTTTTTTTTAGATTTTTTTTTCAACGTTTATTTATTTTTTTTTGGGACAGAGAGAGACAGAGCATGAACGGGGGAGGGGCAGAGAGAGAGGGAGACACAGAATCAGAAACAGGCTCCAGGCTCTGAGCCATCAGCCCAGAGCCCGACGCGGGGCTCGAACTCACGGACCGCGAGATCGTGACCTGGCTGAAGTCGGACGCTTAACCGACTGCGCCACCCAGGCGCCCCAAAACTGGCATACTTTATTTACTGGTATCTCCCTTTTTTATTGTTTTCTAGAATTTAAATGTAATATGGACATGAATAGCATGAAGTAGGGGAATATCTAGTTACAGAGTGGAAGTAACAATTTATTGCAAATGCTTCTGTATGTAAACTAATTCATTGCTCTTACAAGTATAGACTAAAGATTCATTTTCTCTAATATTCTTGATAAGACTACCTGGATAAATAATTTTGTTGAAAATTAAGGTGGGAGTTCCTAAAAGAGATTTAAAATAGAAAGACTTCATATCAAGTGCTATTAAAACTGCATCAGGATGCCTTAGGACCCTTTGATAATGTGAGTGCATTAAGTTCACCACTTTCTGACAATAAGGCACCTTAGGTAGATGCCCAAATCCCACCAAACAATAGAATGTGTCTGAGATGGATTTGTTTTTAGACAAAGTAGGACAGAATCTTGTAAAGACCCCTATTCAATTTTGAGGTTTTTAAATTAAGCACCATTTTTTTTTTACATTAGTTAAAAGAGCAGATTTGGGGACAAAATTATCTACATATGGCTTAATGAGGGAAGCCGTGGATACTCTGAAGTTTGTTGACACCTCTGTAGAACACCTACTTTTTAATAAATAAACTGCCCTAAGTCTGATTGGCCCAAGAATTACCCTTACAAAGAGTCTCTCTCTTGGTCATACCCTGCCTTCCCTGACAGGCAGAATGGATTAATCATCTTTGAATCACATTAGCCCTTTGTGAGGAAGTATGCAAATGTTAAATTAAAGCCAACTCTCTGTATGTATTAGAAAAAACAAAGGAAATGGAAATACTCTAGGGGAGAACAAGTGACAGAATATAACACACATATATTGGAAGTTAAGATATGCTACACAGGAAGATCTTGATGAGCTCTGGGACACAAAATACATGACATTTTGTCAGAGCTCATGAAATCCATGTTATCCTTCCTACGTCTGCCAGTACAGAGACAGTTCAACACAAAAGGTCCTGCCTAGTTTGACATCCAAATAGAACTCAATACATAAGCTGCATAATCACAGGGTTGAAAGAATAGGAATTTGTTCTTTCAATCAGTGCCACAATGCGCTCTATTTAAACAAATACAACGATATGTGGGGAGAAATAGAAACAAAATATTTTGAGATGACAAAATCGAAAACAGCTGGATCATTTCAGCATGGCTGATCCTATTTTCTTGCCACAGAAATGCAATTTATATAGTTTTGTTAAATAACTTTTGTTTATTAAAAGAATCCAGGCAGATTGCTGATTTTCGTTTCAATTGTAATAGCAATTTCAGCAAACAAATGACCACTTAAGCCGTACTTTCATGGGTTATAATTTGCTTCCCTCCCATTTAGAGTGCTACCTTTTTAAATACAGATACATTCCCGTGTTTTGTTTTTTTTTTCTCACACCTGTTTGTTCAAGGACATTTAAAGACCACAGATACATCTTCTTTAAAGCATTGTAGTTTCATACAGTATTTATGATGGTTGTTCTCAGGTAACCAAAGAAGCAACAAACAAAAAAAATTTTTTAGTGATTATATCTACAAACTCTTTAGGAAATAATATGTGGACTACCAAAAAGAATAGGTATTGATCCCTTCCTCTGCTTATACACTTAGAGGGCAGATGTCTAGCACCAGAAACCAATGCAGACACTATCCCTCCACATAACCATCCATTCTTTCATCATTAATTGTAAATATTTAGGTTATCAGTCTATACTCAAGCGATGCTAATGAAAGTAGAAAGTAGCATCTGATAAAATAATCATCTGGAGGTAAAATAATAGATCTCAGTAGCTGATTCCATGTGGAACTCAAAGGCCAGCGTCAAGTCAAATATAACTAAAGTTTTGAACCCCTGAGCCATGAAGTATCATTTAGTACTGCCTGAAATAATGATTAGAAGGTGACTGAATGTGTAAAATATATTTTGGTAAGAAGATGATACATTCATTTCTGGGGCATTACATTTGAGACATCAGTGAGATCTCCAAGTGAAAAAAATATGGAGCTACATGGAATAGCCTACTTTAATCCAGACCAAAATAATCCCTAAAGATTGCCCTTAGAAGATGCTAGACATTTTCAGGTATCCACCTTTTTATTGTAGGCTTCTTCCAACTGACAGACAACCTTTGAGACACTTCTTATCAAACAAAGAATGAGGTATTTGTCAAAGATCCAGTGACAAATCCTTTATTTTCTTTGTCTTTAAAACCCAGATCTTCAACTACACAACTCTGTTTCTAATTTAATCAATGAATTTCTGGGGCACCTGGGTGGCTTGGCCCATTGAGCATCCGACTTTAGCTCAGGTTATGATCTCACAGTTCATGGGTTTGAGCCCTGCTTTGGGTTCTGTGCTGACAGCTCAGAGCGTGGAGCCTGTTTCTGATTCTGTGTCTCCCTCTCTCTCTGCCTCTCCCCTACTTGCACTTTGTCTCTCAACAATAAATAAATGTTAATTTTTTTTAAATCAGTGAATTTCCTTGTCATATATATATATATATATATATATATATATATATACATACACATATATATATATATGTGTGTGTGTGTGTGTGTGTGTGTACTATAAATATAAATATAAATATAAATATAAATATAAATATAAATATAAATGAATATACACATGTATCTAGGTACTCTCCAATTCTTCATGGTCTCTGTATGGTCATGAGGATGCATAGAGAACTGCTATCTAATATCTACTTTCTAGGGGAGTACAGATCAATGGAGAGTGTGAAGTTAACTACTAAAGTAGACAAATTAATTCTAAACTTTTCTTGTACCTTCCAAAAAACTACTCTAAAGCTCTACCACATTGAGGATATTTGGATAAGGATGATTATCCATTAGACTCTATCTCCTTGAAAGTAGAGGTGTTGTCAATTTCTTGTTTGTTTGTTTATTTGTTTGCTTTTGGCAGAGCTTTATTTGTAATGGAGATCAGTGAACTTGTGTTTCAAGAAGGAATTTTTAAGAGTGCATTCGAAGTAGAAAAGCACAGATTGACTATTTTAGATATGCAAAGAAGAGACACAAAAAAGGTAAGACATTACCATTTATTTATTCATTTATTCCTTCATTTATTATGTAGTTTAAAAGATGAATAAACATCTCAAGCAGGAGAAAAAAAACAGGTGAAAATACGGAAGTGAGAATGAGAATGGGATATTCCTGAAGTGCTGACAGTTAGGCTCGGCTTGAATGTTGTGCAGGATGTGTATTTCACAATGAAGGTGATCATGCCTGGAAGCTGGAGGAGGGAGATCAATAAGAAAAGGTGTAAAAACCTGCTGATGTGGGGATGACCAGTGCTTGTGAAGAACATTTGTAAAAGAACACAACTGGCCATGTAATTTGGACCCAAACCACATGCTTTCCGGTCAACCAAATTTTCAACTAAATGGAAGGGTAATTTGACAAAACTGGTGTGATCTGAGAGTTATTGGGCCTTTTAAGCAGGCATTGTGCAAATTAATAGTTGTAAGGCACAATAGCAAGCATATTTCAGACCTAGTGGTTTCCTTTCCATCTAGAATATTACATATCAATGTATTTTCTTTTCCAAACAGGATTTTTAGAACTCCTGGGGATACTGTCTTTGGAACTCAAGTGTTGCCTAATGGAAGTTTCCAGCTGACTGCCGTTAAAGTCATATCCACGTCTGTGACGTGGCACTGTGTGTTGTATGCCTTATTTTTAATTTACAAATTCCATTTTAAAATCTCAGTAAAACATGACAGTGAAACATAAATCTATAAGATTTACAGAAATTAAGATATGTTTCAAGTAGTTAAAAGCCTTGAGTCCAGCTACTGTGCCTTGTCGCAGCACCTGAGGCGAAGGATAGTCACCCCATTGTGCTTAAGACCCAGCCCACCTTACCACTGAAGCATGTAATGTTTGCTCTACTGTATTCGAGGCAGGTTTCCTAGATGGCATACGGGTGCGAAAAACTGGGGATTAGTTCTTAAACAATCACATGGAAAATGAATTAATTTACAAGGATTTTCTATTCAGGGAATGATAGCATCTTTGGTCTGTTCAAAAAGAAAAACTCAGAACAGATATGGTTGACATTTCTACATGGAGTCATTACAAAGGCCTTCTGAGTGATTTGGAAGGTTCAGGAAAAAGCAGTGCAGAAGGCACAAGACAGTGTCATTTCAGTTTTCAACTATGACCTGAGCAAGGAACCTGACCTAAGTATCAGCTACCTCATCTAACGTTGAACAACGATGCCTTTTGGGGTTCTTTGAGTATCAGAAAGATGACTAAACAGTACCTGGGGTACGGTAAACCTCCAGTGACAGTAGATATTTAACCACCTCATACCCCTAAGTTTTCTTCACTGTGTCCTGTCAGACTAATATATGACTAAAATATGACCAGCAGCACGTCAGTCTCAGGAGTCAGTTAACATCCTTTCAGGATGGAATCCCTGGTCAGAGGTGCCAACCAAAGTGATTGGAATATGGCAGGAGAGCTTGGAGATTTTCCAGAAAAAGTGGGTCATCAGTTTACTTGTTCATGGCTATATGATACCAGAAGATTAAAAAAAAAAAGCTAAGTGAAGTTTTGAAAATAAAGTCTAAGAGAGAAAAATAAGCTGAGTTAAAAAAAATGTGGATCAGGTAAGGAAATGAAAAGACAAAATGGATAGTGAGATAAGTACGTAATGTCCACCTCAGATCAATAAGGAGGCATCTCTAAGGGAACTAGACTCCATGGTTCACTGTGTACATTTAGACTCCTGAACAATGTGTCCTTAGTTCTTCTTCGCCAGAAGTCAGAACCTCGGGTGCTTTTACATGCCTCACCTCATTCCCATCTAAATGTTAATATTATTTTCCAATTTCATTTATTATCTACTCTTTCATTTCTTTTGTATAGTGGAAACCTGTATATATCATTGTATAGGTAGATTTTACTGTCTTTCCCGTGTCCTTTGACTTGGCCTGGACCAATGGATACTGATCCTTTTCTGTATAACCTGTTCAGACATTCTTGTATGTCTTGGTTTGAGCCAAGACCAATTCCTCACTTTGTCCATTCCTCCACAGATCCTGTCTTCTTAACATTTTTCTTTGGCTTCATGGGACTCACATAGAATCTTTTTATATAATGGATATCCACCAGTGCTCTCTGATTAGTATAAATATCTTTCTCAGCCTGGTCCCTGATCTAGGTGGGGGCTGTACTCTAGTAACACCAGGTTGAGTTTACCTCATGGAGACAGTGACTGTGGGGGCAACAGTGACCATGTGAACTTGTATATCAGGACACACATTTAAGGTTCTCTAACTATCACAGGATCACTGACAACAATTTTAGTCTAGCTTAAAAAAAAATCCATGTGCACAGAGTCCCATTTCTACAGGAAGCAGTGCATTCCCCAGATTCAGCCAATAGTGACTTTGCATATTCCAGCACTGTTTAGAATATTAAGCCAAGTTTCCTTTCTGAATTTGTGTGTTCAAAATATATCATGCTAAATTCAATGTGGTAGGTATCCTGGATTAAATCCTGGATCAGAAAAAGAGATTAGTAAAAAAAAAAAAAAAAAAAAAGCAAAATCCAAGTAAAGTCCAGAGTTTTACTTGCTATCAATATACTACCAACAGTCATATTAGTTTCTAAGTTCAGGCAAATGTATTATAGAAATGGAAAATATTTTAGAAGAAGCTGAGCAAGAGGTATACAAGCAATACCTATATTACATTTGCAAGTTTTCTGTACATCGAAAATTATTCCAAAATAAAAAAGTTTATTTAAAAAAATAAACTGTAGCTTTGGTAACAGCCAAGATGGCGCAAGCCCAATGTATCATATTTCCTTGAATATTGAATTATTTCCTAAAATAATAACTGGATAAATACAAAAGGCAACTATCTGAGGACTCTTAAAGCGAATAATAGCAGATTGGGAAAAGAAACCAAAACTTGATGAATGACCGAAAGGAATTTCCTGTTCCTCTTGTCTTTATCTCCCAGCTGTGATCAGAGGGCAGGACAAATCAGAGAAATAAAGAGTGGGGACACCCATCAGCAAAATCTTCAAGAGAAGTTGTCTTTGTAGACGGAAGACCAGAAAGAAGTGATCTCCCAGACAGTGGTGGAAAATCCTCTCTATTAATTTGGGTTTTCACCCCAGTCCTACTCAAGGACAACCTTATTCATAGAACCACACTCCCGCAACAGGACATTGGAAGCAGCGACACATAAACCACCGTGAAAACACTTCTCTGCCTGGATGGAAGGGCCAGGAAAAGAATCTGAGTGGCATTCTTTCTCTTGGGACATTTGCCCAGGGCAGGCTCTGTCTCACAGAACTATGTCACAGCACAGGAGACTAAACCTTGTAGAAAAACTCACCTTCATGGATATAAAAACTGGAAAGGGAGCTTCTGGTGGCTTCCTGAAAAGAGACAAATGGAAAAGAAGATCCCTGCATCTGATTTTGGTCTGACGCAAATCCTGACACCACTCTCCAGCTGCACATTTGTGGAACACACACCCCAATAAACAACAGCAAGATTCAGACAGCTGAACTACTATATAAACATTGGCCAAGGTAGAATGGAGATGGAGGAGGCATAATTATGTGAACTTGAAAGTTTCAATAGAAATTGTAGAATCTGGGGAACATAGGAAAAAATATTGGAAACAAATGAACAGAGCTTCTGGGACCTGTGTGCAATATCAAAATGTCTTACATTTTTTTGAGTTGGATTCTGAAGGCAAAGAGAAGAGAATGATGCCAAAAAAATTTTTGAGGAAATAATGGCTAACAAATTTGGTGAAAGTCCTAAGTTTATATACTCAAGAAGCTCAGTGAGAACGAAAATGAGATTAAGCTCAAAGTAAGCCACACACAAATACATCATAAACAAACTGCTGAAAACCAAACCAAACCAAAAACAAAAAGCTTGACACCAATAAGAAAACAAACAAACAAGAGCCAGTCACATTAAGTATTGGAAAACAACAATTTGAATAACTATGAATTTGTCATCAGAAACCATAAAGAAAAGAAGCCATTGGAACCATATATTTAAAGTGTGACAGGGATGCCTGGGTGGCTCAGTTGGTTGAGTGTACAACTTCAGCTCAGGTCATGATCTCACAGTTCACGAGTTCAAGCCCTGTGTCAGGCTCTGTACTGACAGCTAGGAGCCTGGAGCCTGCTTCAGATTATGTGTCTCCCTCTCGCTCTGCCCCTCCCTCCCCCTTAAAAATAAATAAACATTAAAAAATTTTTTAAAGTGTTGAAGAAAAGAATCGTCTAACTCCCAGGATGTAGCAGTTAGATGGAATTAAATGTATTTGACTGCTATCCATGGGCTAATATTATTTCTACATATCTGTTAGATCTAAAAGTAATATTAGAAAATGTATTATTTTACATTATTTAAACATGTCATGTTGTATCAAACTGATCAAATTATTCTGTAGTTCTGTTTTTTCAACCTATTCTTAAATTATTCCTAATGGTGTCTGTAACATTAATTACTTGATTGCTTTAGCTGCTATGTAGTATTCCTTAATGTAAATATACTATAATTTATCCATTCTCCTTCTGATGGACATTCAGTTTGCTTCAAATATTTTACAATCACTGATCTCTCCTGTACATACCCTTTATTTATCTATGTGAGAATTTCTTTATATATCACTAAGAAGGAATACCTGATTTGCAATTTTTCTTCCTTCTTTATCTTATTTGCATTATTCCTTATTCCTCCCTCATTTCTCATTTCTCTTCCTTATAGTCTTCTAAGCTCCATATTCAACTACATACAAATATGTGTGTATTATATATATATATATATATATATATATATATATATATATGCCTCCAATTCACATGAAATCCTATATGACTTTTAGAATCAGCTCAATTTCTATTAAAAAAAAAAGCCATCTGGAAGTCTGACAGTGATTGCACTGAGTCTTTAGGTTAGTTTGAGTAGTATTGCCAGTTATCAATGTTAAGTTTTCTGATCCATGATCATGGAATATTTTTTTTAATTATGTAGATCTTTAAACAATGTCTTGTAGTTTCAAAGTATGTTTCTTATTGCCGATAAGTTCTTTTCTAAAAATTTTATATGGTAGTAAATGTAATTATTTTTCTTAATTTTAGTTTTGGATCATTTATTGCTTGAGTACAGAAATAAAATTGATTTTGTGTACTGATATTGTATCTTGCAAACTTACTAAACTCATTCATCAGCATGAATAGTGTTACAGTGGAGATCTTATGATTATCTATATACAAAATCATTTCATCTGCAAAGAGAGATAGTTTTACTTTTTCTTTACAATCGGAATTTTTCAAATTTAATTGACTTGCTTCATTGCCCAAACTAGTACCTCCAGTGCAATGTTGAACAGAATTAGTCAATATAGAAATCCTTCTCTTGGGGCACCTGGGTGGCTCAGTCAGTTGGGTGTCCACTTCAACTCAGGTCATGATCTTATGGCTCCTGAGTTCAAGCCCCGTGTTGGGCTCTGTGCTGGCAGCTCAGAGCCTGGAACCTGCTTCAGATTCTGTGTCTCTTTCTCTCTCTGCTCCTTCCCCACTTATTCTCTGTCTCTCTCCATCTCTCAAAAATAAATAAATGTAATAAAAAAATTAAAAAAAAAAAGAAATCCTTCTCTTGTTGCTGATCTTGAGGGAGAAAGTGTTCAGTCTTTCACCATTAAGTCTGATACTAGTTTGGACATTTCATAGATGGTTTGAAAAAGGGTTGAAAAAGTTTCCTTCTATTCCTATTGTGTTATTTTTTGTTTGTTTTAATCACAAGGGTGTTGGATTTTGTCAAATGTTTTTTTTTGCATCTATTGAGATAATCATGTGATTTGCTTTTTTGATCATATGATGTATTACATTAGTTGACTTTCACATGTTGAAAGTCAACGTTGCATTCTTGTACTAATTCCCACTTGGTCATGTTTTATGGCATATATATTTTTTATATTGCTGGCATTATGTTGTCAATAATTTGTATCTATACCAATAAGAGATATTAGTCTATACTTCTCTTTTCTTGTGATTTATTTTGTTTGTTTAGATGTCAGAATAATATGGGTCCCATAAAATCAGTTAAGAAGTGCTCCTTCCTCTTCTAATTTCTGGAAGAGTTATAAAAAATGGATATTAATTCTTCTAGAAGTGTGGTAGAATTTAGCAGTGAAGCCCTCTGGAACTTTGCTTTTCTGGGTGGGAGTGTTTTATTAAATTATTGATTTGGTATCTTTCTTTATACAGATCTATTCAAAATGTCTATTTCTTCTGAGGTCAGTTTCAGTACTTTGTGTCTTTCTGGGAATGTGTCCATTTCATCTAAATTGTCTAATTCGTGTATAATTTTTATTTTATAACTTTTTTTATTTATGCAAGGTAAATAATATTTCTTTTATGTCTGATTCTAGTAATTTGAGTCGATGTTCTTTTTTACCTTGGTCACTATAGCTAAACGTTTATTAAATTGTCTTTCAACAAACTAAATTTTAGATTCATTGATGTCATCTATTCTTTTTCCATTCTCTACTTAATTATTTTCCACTCTATTATTTCATTTCTGTGATCTTATGTTAATCTTCTCCTGTTTTTCTAGTGTCTTAAGGTGAAAAGTTATTGATTTAGGATCTTTCTCTTTCTTAGTATCAGCATTTGCATTGATAAATATACATCAAAGAAATGCTTTAGTTGTGTAACATATATTTTGATACACTTTCCCTTTTATTCATCTAATAATAATTTCTGATTTTCCTTTCAGTTCATCCTTTGTCCCTTTGGTTATTCATAAGTATGTTGTTTAATACATATTTTTGTGTCCCATATTTGTTCCTGATACTGATTTCTAAATTGATTCCATTTTAGTCAGAGAATATACTTTGTATTATTTCTATCCTTTTAAAAATTTATTGAGATTTGTTTTACATCTGGCTTATGGTTTACCCTGGAAAATGTTCCATGTGTACATGAAAAGAATATATATTATGATGTTGTGTGGAGTACTCTATAGATATCTGTTAGTTCTAATTGGTGTATAGTGTTGTTCAAGTCTTCTGTTTTCTTGTTGATCTTCTGCCAAGTAATTCTATTACTGAAAGTGCTATAGGCTCAAATTATTATAATTTAATTTTCTATATTTTTCCATCAGTTTTTGCGTGAAATACTTTGATGCTCTATTATTAAGACATGTATTTGTATAATTATTATGTCTTCCTGATAGATTAGTTATTTTATCATTACAAAATGTCCCCCTCTGTTTCTAGTGCCATTGTTTTGTTCTAACATCTATCTTATAGATAGTCTTGTATTAGTATAGTCATGTCAGCTTACTAGTGTTTGCTGTTTGCATAACATAACTTTTCCAACCAGTGATTTCAATCTATCATATCTTTGAATCTAAAATATTTCTCCTGTAGACAGCAAATAATCAGGCCATTTTTTTTTAATTCAACCATCTAATCTTTCTCTCTTTTGATTAAATTGTTTAGTACATTTCACTCATTGTTGCTATTATTGTTATCTGCCCTTTTACTCCATGTGTCTCAGATCTTTTCTGTTTCTCTAGTTCTCTTTTACAAAATTCTTTCCCATTAGTAAACGTTTTCTAATGTAGCATTTTAATATCTTTACTAATTTTTTCACTGTCTCTTAAATTTTTTTTATAGTACTTGTTCTAGAATTTATAATATACATCTTAACTTATCAAATCAACATCAGATTTATACTGGCTTAATTCCAGATATATAAACATTACTTCTGTGTAGTTCTCTTCCCTTCCCCCTTTGTTCTATTGTCGTCCATATTATGTCTGTTAATGTTACTTTGCTATAATACAATGATACTTTGCTATAATTATAACATCACCATCTGTAGTTATTTCCTTAGTTCTGTACAGTGTTTCTCCTACTCACCTCTCCTGTGCTGTTATTGGCAAATATATTATACATGTGTACTTCTATATGTTATAGACCTAACAGTACATTATATACATCTTATTCAAGCGTTTTTAAAATAAGAGAAGAAAGACAGAAAATAAACTATCTTTTATAATTACATTTACCAGTGTTCTTTGTTCTTCATGTGGGTTGGAATTACTGTCTGGGGTAACATGTTTCCAGCCTGAAAAACTTGCTTATGATTCCTTGTAAGGTATGTTTGTCAGCAACAAATTTTTTCAGTTTTTGTTTATCTGGGAAAGTATTTTACCTTTATTTTCAAAAGAAAGCTTTTGTGGACCCAGGATTCTTAGTTTATAGTTTGTTTTGTTTGAAGCACTCAGTAAGTTTTCCCAGTGCTTTGTGACCTCTAGCACTTTGGATGAGAACTCGGTTGTAAATCTTATTGGGGTTCCCTTGGAAGTAATAAATTGGTTTTTGCTTGTTGCTTTCAAGATTTTCCTCTTGTCTTTGACATTCAGCCTTTTTATTATGATGCTTACTTTTGTGAATATCTTTCAGGTTATATTGTACTTGGAATTTATTGACCTTCTTGGATGTGTAGGGTATTATTTCTCAATAAATGTGAGAAACTTTCTCACATTAGTTACTTATTTACTTATTTACTTTTAGACAAAAATCCCATTCTTTTCATTCAGGTTTTCTTTCTTTTTTAAAATATAAGTATAAATATAAATATAAATTTGTTTTTGTTTTTGTTTTGTTTTAAGTTTCTATTTAAATTCTGATTAGTCAAAATAATATGCCATTATTTCTTTGTATATATTTCTGCTCCTTCTTTTCCCGTTGCTTGTCTTATACATATGTTGGTGTGCCTGATATTGTTCCACATTTCTCTAAGGCTCTTTGTTTGTCTTCATTCTTTTTTCTCTGTGTTCTTTGGCTTGAGAAATCTATCAATCCAACCTCACATTTACTTATTCCTTCTTCTGCCAGCTCAAATCACTGTTGTGCCCCTGGAGTTATTTTATTTTGAATTTCAGGTATTGTCCTTTTCAAATCCACAATTCCCATTTTGTTTTTTTTTATAACCTCTATCTTTGTATTAATATTCTCTATTTGGTGTAATGCTGGCATTATACCTTTATTTCTTCAGTAGTGGTCTCCTTTAAGTTCTGTGAACATGTTTACGATGGCCATTTTGAAATTGTTTTCTGATAAATCCAACATCTTGTCACTCTTACAGGATTGACTACATTTTTTTCCCCAGTGTGTGGATCATAATATTCTGCTTCTTTGCATGTCTCATACTATTTTATTAGAAATTGAACATTTAAATAATATATTGTAGCCACGAATGGGAGGGGTTGTTATTGTGATTTTCTTGTTTCCTTGTTGTGTCTTTGGTTGCATTATCTCAGTGATATCTATTTCCCCTCTCACTGTGTTAAGTGTTTGCTTATTGTTCCTCAGGGAGGCAAAACTTTGAGTACCCTCACAGTGACCAAGGGAAGACAATAGCTCTGAGGAGGTTCTTTTCCACTATTTCCCTGATCTCGTCCAAGTGTTTAGTTCCACTAGGGGCTGGCCAATTGTTCAACTTGTTCCTACACTGCTTTTTGGCATCAGTTGCTGTACAAACTAATAAACCAAATGGTGGTTTATTTGCAGGAGTAGTTTCTGATGTCAGTTCTTGATATCTGTTCTGACACCAGGTCGGTTCTTCTCAGCTAATCTTACACCTTAGTTGTCGACAGCACGCTAACTGGCCTAGACTTCAGCCTCTAATCTTGAATCTCCTCCCAACTGTCCTTCACCACAACCTCCACTTTTTTTTTAAGTTTATTTATTTATTTTTGAGAGAGACAGACACAGTGTGAGTGGAAGAGGGGCAGAGAGAGAGGGAGACAGAGAATCGCAAGCAAGCTCCTCACTGTCAGTGCAGAGCCAGATGCAAGGCTCAAACTCACTAACCATGAGATCATGACCTGAGCGGAAGGATGCTTAAATGACTGAGCCACCCAGGTGCTACAAGCTCCACTATTATTAAGAATGTCTTTAGGCTTGAATTTGTTTCACTCTGTCACAGATAAATTCAGTTCCTTCAGGGAGAGTTTAGGAGTTACAGTCTGTGTCTCCTCTAGGCAAAAATCTCTGAACCAGAGTTCTGGAATAAGTCTTGGGACATAGGCAAGTTTCTATCTGAGTGAAAGCCCTGCTCTAGGAGAGTGGACAGGAGGGTCTGCCATGAAACCACTGCCTCATGCACTAGGGCTAGGGGGATCAGGCCCTCAGTCTTCTCAGCATGCTGTGCCCAAAGAGACGTATAATGTAAGTGTCCATTACATGAGTGGGCACAAGGAGGTGGAAGGGAACCCCCACCTCTTAACTGCACTCAGCAGAACTTAACCTTGGCAACAAGAAGCTGGGGGCTGGGAGAAAACCCCTGACTTCCTGTTCTTCCCAGAAATAAAGTCTTCTTCTTAAGAGATAGGGGGACAGAGATCTTTATGTTCTCTGTTATAACAGCCTGGAGTATAGTCTCTACCTCACCAAGATGGGAAGGAAGAAGGAGAGGGCAGTCAGTTAAAATGCCACAAACTTTCACCTTTCTTATCAAAGTTTTGTTCACTTTGTAGATATTTCTCCACTGGCTTTTTCTCCTTTGTCTATTTATCCTTCAGACTTTTCCCACGGGCTTTCAATGATAATTAGTAAATACAACTTTTATTAGTTTCAAAGGGGAAATCAGTGGAACTTCCAACACTGTCATACTAGGGGCAGAACTCATATGGTTATGCTTATATGAGTCTTAATTTTGATACATACATACTGAAATATCTATAGCAGAAATTCTATGTGATTAAGAATTAATTTAAAATATTAAGTGTTAGGGATATAGATGAAATAGGCTTGGGTATATTGGAACTGAGTAAAAGTTGAATTAAGTTTATTAAATTATTCTTCTTTCTCTTCCTCTCTCTTTTTTTCTTTTTCTCTCCAAACATGCATGTTGTAGGTGTGAGTGTGTGTGTATGTGTGTGTGTGTGTGTGTGTGTGTGTGTGTGTGTAGTTTCAGACAATATTTACAATATCTGGAGTATATATAAGAAACCTTTAGTAGTGGCTAAAGTGTCTGGGGAAGGCAAATTTAGAAGAGAGACTTAGTTTTTAGGATATATTCCTTTTCCCCCCAAAAAAGTTGTTTGATAATTCTGAAATATGATCATACCTTGAATTTGTAATCTATCAATAAAGTGCAGTTCCTTATGTTCTAAAAATAAGATGTGTTGAAGATCAATCAATAAGTTAGTGGAGGGGTCAGGATCTGGTTTTAGATTTTTTAACATCGGACTCTTAATCCAGGGTTCATTTATGTAATACCTTATAGTCATGCTGGTTTTAGGATAGGTTTCTTCTATTCTCTAGATAAGCAGGATGGGGCCCACTAACAACTACTTGAAAGCAGGAGGTTAAAAAAAACACAAAAAACATTTTGAAGGATCCCAATTAGTGTGTACCTGCTTCATGCAAAGATGTAATTAAAGATTGACTTTGATTTAAATTACTTTTGGACGAAGAAATGTGGTTGTGAGCAGGGAAACTAAATCATCTTACCAAGATGAGTCTAAATCATGACATCCACTGATTGTGATCCATATCTGTCTAGGTAATATATTTATTTAACTTAGGTCTCCAGAGTAAAATGAATCTTTTTTGTAATTTTTCCAATAATAGCAATAATAATGATATATGCGTTCATAAGAAGTATAAATGAGTAGGTCATGTATTATAAAATCACAGACTGAACAAAAATGGGATATTTAAAAACTTTAATAAATCTCAAATATCTCATAAAAATTTTCATCTCTGCTCCTTAGACATCATAGTGGTGCTATAATGTTTAATAATCAGCCCTCTGGGTTTTTTAAAAAAGGGATCTGATTTATAGTGTTTGCCAAATTCTGTGGTATCAATACTTTGACTATGCTCAAGTTTGATCTACCAATGGATTAATAACTAGCCAACAGAATTCCTGAAACTGTAATAACTGGAACTCACAAGCTTGTAAATCAGCCTCAGCCTACTCCTTGAGCATCAGTGCCTAGTGGGAACAGATGCATTTGAAAATTAACCCAATTAGCACTAGATTTTCAGAACCAAGTGGTCATAAACTGAGGGTTTGAACACATATATGGTGACTAATTTTATGTGTCAACTTGACTAGGCCATGGGACCGACATTTGCTAACACATCATTCTAGGTCTTTTGATGAAGGTGTTTTGGGATGAAATTAACATTTGATTTGATAGACTAAGTTAAGAAGATTGTCTTTGTTTATGTGGGTAGTCCTTATTCAGTTGAAGACCTGGATAGAACAAAGAGGTTTAGTAAGAAGGAGCAAGTGCCTGACTGTTGGAGACATAGGTCTTTTCCTGCGTTTGGACTCAAAATTTAAAAACGTGGCTCTCTTGTGTCTCAAGCCTCCTATCTTTCACACAGAAACTTACCCCATCAGCTCTACTGGTTATAAGGCTTTGGGCTTGGACTAGAATTAGACCATCAATCCTGGATCTTCAGTTTGCCAAATGCTGATCATGGGATTTCTCAGCCTCTATGACTGTATGAGTCAATGCTTTATAATATGTATGTATGTATGTCTCTGTCTCTCATCTAAATACCAATCATCTACCATCTACCTTTATATCATCTATCATTTCACTATCCATCTCTTTTTTCTATTTATTTACCCCACTCTCCCTGTTAATCTGGACCTACCACAAGTATTTTTGAAGACCAGTGGATTATCCACAATTTACAAACACTAGCCTACTCTATCCTAGCTCTTTGCTTGGTTTGGGGAGATACTGATGGATAAGACAACATATACCCTTGACGTGTTAATAACTTGACAAAGGATTAGTTACTCTACAAAAGTTCTGGATTGAGAAGCAACAGGCCATCACTCCCAGGGGATAAGGACCTTCAATTCATACTTCTTTACACTTCTAACTTAAGTCTGAATTATAAATAAACAAATAGCTAATAGTAGGTCATGCTTATAACTGTTTAGACATCATGTTTCATATTTTAATAGATTGAACACCTCCCTTTCCCTGGGTAACATTTAATTGCATTTATCTGTACTTCACAACTGAGTGGACTTTAGAGCACTGCTTCAGCATGGCCTCAGGATGCTGCTGGACACACAGTCTGACTCTTCTGATGGAGAAAGAAGGTCCCCAGTACTCCCTTGTATAATATCTACAGAGTAAAGATCAGAGATGGCACCAAGGAGGTGAATGGGCATTGTCTGTACTTAGGTAAGGAAAAAAGAGAGAAAACTTTTGCTTCTCTCTCCCTTTATTTATTTCTCTTTCCTTTAACTAGAAAGGACTCAGGGACATGCCTTGTTTGATAGCAGGAGAGATGAGGGTCCCTTGCTGAACCTGCAGCTCGGAATCAAAAAGTGTACATCCCCTGCAACATTTTGTAAACTGCCCCTTGGCAGCTAAGAGCAGTAGTTCTTGAAAGGTGGCTTAACAGAGCAACCGTAGTTAGGTGAGGGGACACTCCTCTCCAAAAGCTTGCAAAAGCTTAATTATGTTCTGAGAAACTTTTATAACTGCAATAAATGTTGCTTTTGAAATCTGTTATGGTGGTTGGATATAGAGAAATCAAAATCATAAAACTTCACCCTGAATGCACTTTTGGGGAAATAGAATTTCCTTTCTAAGTATGGCCTTTTTATATGCCAAAGAGAGGAAGAGCTTTTACTCTCACTGTCCATGGGCTTAGAAGTGGTCTAAGGGGCACCTGGGTGGCTAAGTCGGTTAAGAGTCCTACTCTTGGTTTTAGCTCAAGTCATGGTCTCACGGTTTGTGGGTTAGAGCCCCACAGCGGGCTCTGCACTTACAGTGCGGAGCCTGCTTAGGATTCTCTCTCTTTCCCTCTCTCTCTGACCCTTCCGCTCTCTTTCTCTCTCAGAATAAATAAATAAGCTTTAAAAAATAAATAATAACAAAAAAGGAAGTGGTCTGAGCCTATCAGTACCTTTAGTGATTTGCCCAAGGTCACATAACACATAAGCATAAACAGTTTGAACTTAGGTCCTTGATCTCAGATTAGTGATCCTTTGATGACTTTTTGTCATAAAACACAAGGACATCACCTTGTCTTGATAAATAAATTTGTCTCAATTAAGAAACACATTTATTTTTAAGGTGTTTTCTCATACATATTTTACAGACTTCTCATTAGGCGCATGAGAAAAATATGACCAAAAATGGTTAAACAGCTTGCCCAAATCAAACGTCTAAGGCATGGCAGAAATGATGTAAAATTTTTAGAGTCCATATTTTGGTACTTTTCAAAATATCATGAGCAACAGTATCTATTATCAGAGTTGGAATATTTAGTCCTACATAATTAATCCAACCAGAAGTTAGCAGTCTTGGTAAAAATGGGGTATCTGCAGGACACAATTTGTTAGGAATGATATCTTTAGGATCTTTTTTGGCAATCCATTTGCTGTCTTTGAAGAAACAAGTCTGAAAGAAAAATGTATTAAAATTCATTTAATTGTGCTAAAATCATTTGCTTGCATTATTTGCTTCTTACCGCAAAGATGCAATTAATAATTAAATTTTATTATGCAAACTTCACTTACCCATGCAAAATTCCAGCTGTCAAGTGGATACTTCCCATCAAAATCTTGGCAGAGTCACTACTTGTGCAGCATCTGGTGTCTCATTTCCTCTACTTAGTCCACTAGTACCACTTGCAGTGTTTTGAAAGGTAAGCTGTTAGCTGTTCATCTAAGTAATTGACACAGGTAAGGTTCAGATGAACCACTGCCTTTGCTTCCTTCATAAACCATTAGCCAGGGCAATTTTACTTCATTTCCCTGTTAACTTATTCTTCACATTGCTGACTTCTTTAGCAAGTGGATTTAGTAGACACCGGTGAATAAGGGCTGGTGTTTATTTTACGAAACTCAAATTCAGCCTTCAATCTAATTCTGTAATGCTAAATGTGGTATCTACACCTTTGGGAGAAAAAAAGGACTCGCTCAAAAATAATATTCCCTATCTTTGTAGTCTGATCATGTTAATAATAAACACGCAATCAATGCAACCGATGATCTGTATGGGGAAGATAAACATCTCCAGATGTTTGCCTGCACTGATATGGCTTGCATCTTTCAATCTATTTCAATATAATGATAAAATGTTTCTTTCTTGAGCCTAAATGTCCATCAACTGTTGAATGGATAAAGAAATTGTGATTTATATACACAACGGAATACTACGTGGCAATGAGAAAGAATGAAATATGGCCTTTTGCAGCAACGTGGATGGAACTGGAGAGTGTTATGCTAAGTGAAATAAGTCATACAGAGAAAGACAGATACCATATGTTTTCACTCTTATGTGGATCCTGAGAAACTTAACAGAAGACCATGGGGGAGGGGAAGGAAAAAAAAAGTTAGAGAGGGAGGGAGCCAAACCATAAAAGACTCTTAAAAACTGAGAACAATCTGAGGGTTGATGGGGGGTGGGAGGGAGGGGAGGGTGGGTGATGGGTATTGAGGAGGGCACCTGTTGGGATGAGCATTGGGTGTTGTATGGAAACCAATTTGACAATAAATTTCATATTAAAAAAATGTTTCTTATGGTTTAAAATCGCCATATTTTATTGGGGTGTTACTTTGTGGAGAGTAATATATTTCATATACAGTATTCTCATCCTTCAGGTTTGGACTGTCTGTGTGACGAACTTATCAAAATCCATGTGAAAATTACTAGCTCTGTAAAGTAAGTTAGCATCAGAACAGGGCTTCTGGTCAAAGAGAAATTCATAAAAGAAGCTAAAAGAAACATCATATCCATTCCATTACCTTTCAGGTCTCAACTTCTTCCTAATTAATGATGACAAGTGTGACAATTACCTGAGTCATGTTAAGAATGAATGGCTTCATTATTTCACACTGGAAGAAATGCCAGTCCGGAAGATTCTGCCATTTATCCAAGGTCACACAGCAACTCAAACTCAAAGTTCTTAACCCCAAGAGCTCATGTACTTAAAATCATTGTTATTAAAATATAATGTGGATATTTAAACATAGAATGGCTAAATTACTGTGTGTATTTGTGTATGATTTTTGTTTATTTGAGGGTTTGTTTTTTTGTTTTTGTTTGGTGTGTGTGTGTATGATTTTACCTTTTGTTTGTTTTCTTTTTTTAAAACTTTTTTTTAATATTTATTTTATTTTTGAGACAGAGAGAGATAGGGCATGAATGGGGGAGGGGCAGAGAGAGAGGGAGACACAGAATCTGAAGCAGGCTCCAGGCTTCGAGCTATCAGTGCAGAGCCTGAAGTGGGCCTCGAAACCATGAACAGTGAGATCATGATCTGAGCCAAAGTCAAACATGTAACCCACTGAGCCACCCAGGCGCCCCAAGTTTTGTCTGTTTTTAAATGCAGAATCCCAGTAATGTTTCTTAAAAAGACTTTTGTTTCATTATTTCTTTACATTTGGTTATGTTGGATTGAGTTTTAGAAAAGGTCTTAGATTCTTAGAACCTGGGCTTGAAAAGAAACCAAATATTCTATTATTTTTATCACCACCCATTTGAACTCTAAAGTACTGATGTTATCCTCATATTCAGTTTTGTTGTATAGTTTTTTCTCAATACTGTTTATCTTGAGTATTCTCATGTTTCCCTAACTTCTCCTTCTCTGTCTCCCGGGTCACTCCTTGCTTTCCCTGTATGCAAAAAATATGTTCCTATAATACTCTCCTTGGAAAGTTTTTTTTCTTTCACTCCCCATTTTCTTGGTGATTTTAACTATTCCTATTACTTCATAGATATCCCATGTGCTTATTATTTCAAAACGTATATTTGTCTCCATCATTTATTTCTACACCCATCTTCTTGTTATATGGATTTCTTGACAGCATCTCAAAACATCTTCCTAGAAATTTTATCCACATCATGCTCCTATCATGTGCCCCATCTCAATTGATGTTATAAGTAGCATTTCAATAATTTATGTGAAAAAAGATGGAGACATCTTGGTTTCTCTGTCTCAGGTGCTTGTCTTTGAAAACCGTGTTCTTTTTTGGTCTACAGATGATGTTCTACCTGTTTATGTATATCCAATAAGCTCAACATCTTTCTGTCTCTTGTTAATGTGTTTAGTTTCCTCCCCTTTTGTTCCTTTAAAAACTATCCTTGATTTGATCCCACTGTTTGATCTTTAATCAATTGCTTCTCAACCTAAGCTTCTGTGTACAGCTATAAAGATGGTAAGACTCACCAATGGAAGACTCTACATCTTGGGTTGCCTGGAAATTCTATGAATCAAGGAGAGGCTTCTCACGTTTCTGATTTTTCAGCCTTTACCACGTAGCTCAACTGCTTTGATCCCTCACATCTCAGTAGATGACTCTCAATTTCTGCTCTTGAGACAGTAGAGATCTTCAGGTGGAAGTTACCTGATCTTGTGACCATACCACTACAAACTTAATGTATACACCTACTCAACCCTGACTTCTCTCATTCAACATCTTCCTTTGCCCCTCAAATACTCATATACTCAGGATTCAAACACACAGTGTAACTCACCAACATTGCTAGCACATATTTTTAACTAGATTATTTTATGTCAGGTTTGTCTTTTTTCCAAAAAGTCTCTGAATTATTTTGGTGAATTAGCATTGAGAAACAGATGATCTAACTAAACTAAATTCTGTTAGTTAATTGTTAATCAACAAACTAACCTCTATGATTCTATCATATTGACTGTTGGACACATTTTTAAAGCATGTTAAAGGAATTTAAAAAAAAAAAAACTGAACACTGTTGGGGCGCCCAGGTGGCTCAGTTGGTTAAACATCCAACTCTTGCTTTCAGCTCAGTTCATCATCCCAGAGTCATGGGATCCTCGCATTGGGTTCTGTACTGACGGTACAGAGCCTGCTTGGGATTCTCTCTCCATCTTTTTCTGTCCCTTCCCCACCGACTCTCTCTCTCTCAAAAAATTAATAAATAAACTTTAAAAAATTGAACATTGTTCAATATTGTAGTCAAAGAGAGAAGTGCCTATCAGAGCAAGTCTTGTCTGTCACAGTCCACTCTCCTTTCGAGGTACTTCTGTTACAAGTGGGATTTAGTTTTCATTGATATTTTACTTCTGCTGAGTGGGAAGTTTGCACAGTGGTGGTACACCTTCTTCATCTCATTTAGGGAAACAATATTTTAAAATATTTAGAAAAATATCTTCATGGCCAGATTTTATTAACTAAGTTGAAAATAGTATGAAGGATGAGATTTATCACTTTACAAAGGACATAATTATTATATTTTAACAAAATTGTGTTACACAGGCTTACGTAGTCTATCCTTTTTTCATCCTCTAGGGTAAAATAATCACAGAGATAAACTTAACAAATGTATCATTACTTCTTCAAACTTAATCCCATGTTATTACCAGAAAAATCATGCTAAGAATGCAAATGTGATTAAGAACCTATTTATGTCCTCTATAAACCTCAGAACAAATTCAAACTTGGGAAAGAAAAGAGAGAGAAGAATGGACATAGAAAGAATTGTGGAGTTGAAAGCTATGAATCCGTGGTTGCAGCTGCCTCAAATATTTTTAAGAAGTTGGGTAAAGCTGAAATGTACAATCTGGAAATATTTGAGCTGCAAATGTATGACTTTAAATAAATGTCTATTATAATTATAGAAAAAGATTGTTCAATATGACTTACCAACTCCTTCAAACTCAATTTATGGTTAATTGTCTACTCCACCTCTTGAAATGGCAAATGCGTTATGGCTCAGAAATATCCTTTGCACTTGTATGCCTTCCGGTCTACACATTTTTAGCTTCTCTTGCAATGAAGAGAAATCAAGTTTTTTCTTCAATAGTTAACTCAGATGTTTTTAGGTGAGTGAATGAATGAATAATACATTTTTTTTATTTTTAGCTATTCCTCACATTCTCTGCCTCTACCCTCTCTCTACCATATCACCTTTGCCATGAGCACTTTTTATAAATCGCATAAATTAATACCTTGCCAACTCCTTCCCTTTCCCCAAACTTGCCTTTTCATCCCTCATTCTACTACCAAAAGACTGATTTCTTAACCTAGACAGATTACTCTCTCTTTGAAAAGTATACACCAGATTGTCATTCCTTAAAGAACTTAGTACAAAATTCTTGGCACTCCAACCATAACTTCCACAATATAATTTCAAACCGTCTTGCCTGTCTCAGAGTATGTATTCCTATGCCACCGAAATATTCCTTGATTAACTCAAATCCCAAGAATTCCAAACTACTCATTCTTTTCTTATCTTTTTTAAATCGCTATTGTTGGTTCATGTTAAAATTATAGCATTGTTCAAATGCCACTCATTCTCCAAGTTGCATCTTAAATGTTACCTGCTTTCCCAAATGGCAAAGATTCTATGATCCTTTGGAGAAGTAAAGGTAATTTCCTTTTTATATACAAAAATTTGCATTTTATTTATTTATTTTTTATTTTTTTTTCAACATTTATTTATTTTTTGGGGGACAGAGAGAGACAGAGCATGAATGGGGGAGGGGCAGAGAGAGAGGGAGACACAGAATCGGAAACAGGCTCCAGGCTCTGAGCCATCAGCCCAGAGCCTGACGCGGGGCTCGAACTCACGGACCGAAAGATCGTGACCTGGCTGAAGTCGGACGCTTAACCGACTGCGCCACCCAGGCGCCCCCAAAATTTGCATTTTATTATAAATATTTGTTTACATATCTGTCTTTCTACTTATGAAGGATCTGGAGAAAGAGACAGAAAGACAGAGGGACGGAGAGATAGAGATTAAGACTATAGGAATGAAATAATAAAGCTCATAGGAAGCTTCATAGACCAAAGTTATCGAATTTTATTATTTTAGAAAAATGCTTTTATACACTTCAATTCAAATCTCACAATTCTGCTTTTTTTTTCTTCATATAAAATCAAGATGTAAGAATCTACAAAATGTTTCAAAAGCTTTTTTTTTTTTTTTTCTGAGAAACTTTTTACTTAAAGTATGTTTCCAAACTGTATTTCCCCTGCAGATTTATGACACCCAACGTTTGGGTGTTTTTCCTCACACAACCAATTCTCCGTCTCCAGGAACCAATGCCAATAGACGTTGTACAGCTCACTTCAATTTTGATGGTTCCAGTCTTGGGTTAGCATAGACCCCACAAGGCTGTCCCCCTACTCCAGGCACCAATCACAAGTCTCAGCCACCTGCACCACAGGAGGTCCTCACACCCCATCAAGAATTTACTAGAACGGCTCACAGAAGTCAGAGGAACACTTTACTACCATTTACCAGTTTATTGTAAAAGATGCAGCTCAGGAACAGATGGAAGAGAGGCACAGGGCAATTGTGCGGGTGCCCGGAGCAGAGCTTCCCTGTCCTCTCCAGGCACACCATCCTCCCAGCACCTTGTATTCACCAACCTGGAAGCTTTGCACCAGTTTGGAAGCCCGTAAACCCTGTTGTTTAGGGGTTTTTATAGAGGTCTCATTACATAGGTATAATTGGTTAAATCACTGATCACTGGTCACTGGTTCAATCTTCAGCCCCTCACTCCTCCCCAGAGGTTGGGGGTGGAGCTCTAAGTTCCAACCCTCCAATCACATGGTTGTTTTCCTTTGGCACAAGTCCCCATTCTGAGGCTGTCTAGGGGTCCAGCAACAATCACGTTATGTGCATAAACTCAGGTATGGTTGAAAGGGCCTTATTATGAGTAAGGAAAGCCATTATCACTCTTATCACCCAGAAAATTCAAGGATCTGCCAGGAACCAGGGACAAAAACTCAATATATATCTCATTATCAGAATTACTTTAAACAATTATGAATTAAACATTTAACTACCTGTGCCTATTTCAATGCATCTTTTGTCATCCAAATCAATTTCTAAAATCTTAAGCTTTTGAAGTGGGTCAGCTATTGTGAGAATCCAGTCCTGGCTCTAAATAGAAGTTGTTAAGGGCTCCTGTGCATGATCATTCGGCCCCCTTCCACAGACTGAAAGCAACACACAACACAGAAAAGGAGGAAAAGCAAGGGAGAAGATCCCTTTGGCTTCCCTTATGCACTTACACCTGCTGACAGATCAGAAGGCATACAGAGAAGTCTTGTTTTTAGAAAGCCCAGGAGTCTTTCTCCTTTTCATTTTTCTCCTTGTGAAAATGAGTCCCTTCTGCGTGTGTTTTACACTGTAGAAGTACCCTACTTCAGAAAACAACACAGCTCTTTGTTATGCAAAAATACTGATGGACTCTTGTGTTTACAAGCTTTTGCCTGCTTCTCACAAACTGGCAGAAATAAAGAAGGGAAGATTCCTTTAAAGTCCTGCAGGAATCCAAATGAACACATTCATGGATAATTTGAATTAACACCTCCTAAAGTTTTTTTCCAAAATAAAGCCTTTTCAAATTTAACTCCCTGTGAGCACACACAGTTCTTATTTCACTGAAATAGTCATATACATAAAGGATGCCTAAATGGGAAGGTTATACTTTTTTTTTCTAAATGACTGTTTTCTCCATAAAAACTAACATTTTCAGAATCTATTCCCCCCACCCCCCACACTCCCAAATAAGTGGTAAGGAGCCCATGATTTTCAGAGGAAGCGTTGTATTGAGCACAGCACCACTTAGAGGTTAGTCCATACCTCTAGGGAGCTGTGTGACTCAGTTCATCACTCGGTCTGAAGTTCAGTTCTCTCATCTGAAACACGAGTGAGCTGGTGACTTCTAGTGCTTTCCAACCCTAAATGCTATAATCCCATTGTCCTAGTATCCTAGGGAATGTTCGAATTCTAGGTATATACACTTAATGATAAGGTTGAGCAGGTACCTGAGGTCAGCAGACCAACAGTGCTCTGCATCCACAGGAAGAGATATATCACTACCCACCAGCAATAAAGCTCTGAAGCAGGGCTGCCATTTTGGTGAGTCAGATCCTGCCTTGGGTAGTGGTGAAGAACACACTGGGTCAGAAATCCTGGCACATAGTCTAGCTATGTGTTTGGGAGCAAAGGTGCATGCATATTTATCATCCAAAGCTTAGAAATTATCCTTCCACAAAGGAAAAGCAAATGATAACATATTTTTGATGCAGATGAGGGCCTGACTTATAAGA
This sequence comes from Leopardus geoffroyi, assembly GCF_018350155.1. Taxonomy (NCBI): domain Eukaryota; kingdom Metazoa; phylum Chordata; class Mammalia; order Carnivora; family Felidae; genus Leopardus; species Leopardus geoffroyi. Next base: position 112,952,843 of record NC_059328.1, read on the forward strand.
AATGATGTGGAGGGAAGATACAGAGTTGGGTCATCTTCAGTCTGACCACAATAATGCTGGAACAATTCAATTTTCAAAGGACAATTTTTGGTCATCTCTAGTCTGGAGTTTGAAACCTTGAAAAAAGTTTCAGACTTTCTCCTTAAGGAAGATTTAACAAATGTAATTAGCGTGGCCATTTGAATTTTATGTAAATGTCCAGGAGCAGAAGAGGAATATAGCACACTTTAAAGAACTGAACAAATTGAATCTCATAAATAAATGAATGCTCCAAGATCCATTATTTTCTGCCTTCTTTTTTCTTTTTTCTTTTCTTTCTTTCTTTCTTTCTTTTTTAGAAGAGAATCATTCTTGACATTAAAGAGATAGATCTTCCTCTGGCAAAAATCATTACATTTTAGAGTAAATAAAAGCTAAGTGTTTTCAATTAAAAGTCAAATAAGGAAGGAATAAAAGCTTGGCTTTTAAAATCCCACTTTTGCTGTTTGTTTCATTTTGTCAGCTATTATAATTGCTAAGGCAATTATAACGTCACCTCATCTTTCTACAGCATGTCAGGTTACCGTCCATATGTTATTAAACACTGACAATAAGACGAAGAAAGCAAACGAATGGCTCATTAAGTATCAGGGACAGTGTGTATGATCAATTGTTGAGTAATTCAAAAAAGTGTCTAAAAATCATGCACACAATTGGCATCAACCAATCAGCCCCCTCCATTTACAAGCTGTACCAGCTGCTTCACACATCTGCTTCTGTCTCTTCTTCATCAGATCCTGCTATAAATGTCTACCTCTGTCCATTTCAGCCTGTCCCTGTCTCTCTTGCCTCTTGTTCCTATATCATTCCATCAGACCCCTTTCAGTGCCAATGTTTTCAGTGTCTGAAGTGCAATCTTTCGTAATTTTCTGTCACTTAGAAGGTGGTGTTGCATGAGTACTATCCACACGTGTCATTCTGCTGATGGTTTAAATATCAAATAACATCCAGGGGGCACCAGAATGGGGCTGCTGGGAAGTGCATGCAGGGCATGTATTGTGAAAGGACTTACTTGGCAGGGCGCCTGGGTGGCTCAGTTGGTTAAATGTCTGACTTTGGCTCAGGTCATGATCTCCAGGTCTGTGAGTTCAAGCCCTGCGTCAGGCTCTTTGCTGATGGCTTGGAGCCTGCTTCAGATTCTGTGTCTCCTTCTCTCTCTGTCCTTCCCTGACTTGTGCTCTGTCTCTCAAAAATAAATAAAGGTAAAAAAAAATTTTTTTTTAAAAAGGACTTAGTTGGTGAAGACTTCCTCTAATTGCAAACCAGCTTAGTGTGCCATTCAAGTAAGAATAACATGATGTCTTTGAAAAGGAAGGCAGATTTAATGCCATGTAATTCTTTCTCCTTTCTGAAGAAGGTAAATCCCTTAGATTCATTTGAATCCAAAAGAAGCCATTATGAGGGGGCAGCAGCCTTCCAATAAAGGCTCTTAAATTTAGACCTCCACATTTGAGCTGCTAGATCTTGTTCCATCAAACAATTAAGTTTTAATCAAAAGAACTGGTGACTTTACAGCAACTTCCAGCTTTGCATCACCAGCCAAGGAAATCACCGTATTTATCCTTTCTACTTTTCTTTATTTGTAAATTATTATACTAAATGAATGCTTGGTATAGGAAGTGGCTGTCATGGACACACTAAGTAATTTATTCCTCTAAGTGGCATTTGTATAAATTTCTACCTAAGAGATCAGTCACTAAAATGGGGGGGTGGGGGTGGAGGAAAGGAAAGTGAATTGTTCTTTACAGGTAGGTAAGTTTTCTGGAGTGTAAACCAGAGACACATACATGACTCCAATCTCAACATCAGAACCAAATTATTCTCATAAATAGGCAGTGAAACCAACATTCATTGCAAGACTAGGCCTCTGTTATTAGTTACTATAAATTGACAGAAGGAACCCCAAGAAACAACCATAATTTCTATGGTTTCAGGGAATGTGGGTTGTCATGGAAACCCCACACCTCATTTGTGGCATCCTATTACCACTTGCAGTAGGTCAGGAACAAAAAGCAGCAGCTCTATCATCAGTAATGTATCTATTCATTTATTTAATTTTGTAGAGCATGATCATTTTTGCTTTCATATGTGTTTATCAAAAATTTTATTTCCATGGTCTTTGAGATGATTAGAATATTTGGTCATTCGGTTGTATGCTAAGTTTTGACCCACATAAAAGCTTAATTCTATAAATTTAATGAGTTTATTAAACAACAGAACTCTTCTATTATAAGAAAACTACCATGCAAATCAGAAAAAAAAAAATGAAGTTCTGGAGGTAATCCTAACTGAGGCAATTCTGCAAAACCCCTGGCATTCTGGTTGGTATATGCAATAATATGTTACATATGTAATTTGACACATGTAAATAAATATATATTTAAAAAATGAGCATAGGTGAACAAACATCATAATTTCTTTTTATTTAGCTCTTCAACATGAACATGAGTTTCCTTAATTTCAAAGATTATTAGATAGTCCAAGGAAAATGAGATCTAAGAAGTTAGAAGACAGAGATATTAAGACATCTTGACGACTGAGTAGCCATGCTGGAAGCCTGTATTCAGGAAATGATGAGCCCTTGCAAGCAGATACATATGAAAGGTGCTTTTAAAAATTCCAATCAAGGATAAGATTCTTATGACCCAGGTTGTTGGAGGTCATCCAGACGGTAGGACTACTGGGTGACCAATGAACTAGACCTAGGCTATCAGAGGCTCCTCACCCCTTCTCCTGTCCTTAGAATGGGCACTTTGTTTGCCTTTCTTGCACTAAAAGCTGCCCAAGTGCCCAGGATGGTATATGAGTCTGAACCCGGGTAAAGCATTTTTGTAAACTTCTACAGTTTGGCAGACAGATGCAAAAGTAAAATAGCTTTGTGGCTGCCCAAGACAAGCCGTCTATGTAGATTCCCTCTGCTTGCTAAACCTGCCACCTACCAATTTGGAATGGTCTCTGTCCAGAGTCTCTCCAGGCCGTGGATGTAGAGCGGCCGGTTTCAGATTACAACTCGAAGCTCCAGAGGTTGCAAACTGACATAGATTAATAGAGCTGATACTACAAACTGGTACAGGACATACTATCTCCAGTCATAGCCCAGCATTTTGGTAGGGGCCATACAGGGAAAAAAACCCTGCATATCCCCAGGTTCTGCTGTATCTAAATTTTATAGATTCTACTATATACATGTAGGAGACTTAGGCGAAAGTGAGCAATTTTTTTTGGCCTCATGCCAGAAAATGGGGTGACAACATCCAGAACAGAGAGTTTTCCTTTTCTGAATCAGCTATGGTAGAGTTTCTACTAAAGGCTCCCTGATATATTATGTATTTCTGCCAGTCACACTGTTCTTGGCTAAGTAGTATACAATTGTGGTTCTATGACTGTTTAGAAATTCTGTAATCTGTAAAATACCCTAAAATAAATATCTTTCTTTTAAACAATCCATACATCTTTTTTTTTCTTTTACACCTAAGAACCTTTTCAGTATAATTGCCCTACTAAATGTATCATTTACCAGTGCTTAGAATGTTTGTTTTTTGGTTATTTTTTGGGTAAAAAAATGAGTTTAATACTTAACTTTATACAAGAGATTAATGAGGAGTTCTCAGATTACAGTGATCAGGTCCTTATGTATTAAAAATAAAAAAAAACTAAATTAAAAGCAGTGTTAGGTTAGACATGTTAAATCTCCTCTTTTAGAGATCCCTAAAAGGAATAGATTCTTATATTTCAAAGATATTACATGGGCTTTCAGAACCCAGAGAATGCCTGTGATTTCCAGGCATCCACTGAACCTCTAAATTTACTTAGTGTAATAAGTTAAATGTAAAGAATATCTGTCTTCTTGACAGGATGTTGTGTTAATATAATACAACAAACCTGAATTGTTGATGTGTAAAACAAAAAGTCAAAATTGCCACAATACAATCTCTGTTCTCAATGCGATTGTAAGAACAGTGGTTTTCAATGAACAAAAAGAAATGATTTCAGTTAGCTGAGAAAATGTTTTGAATGTCCATTCTTCTTTATTTTGCGAAATTGTAGTTCAGCATTCTATTGTGCCACTTGGTATACAAGACCCTCTACTGATGTGACAGTCCTACCTAGATTGAAAAAGGTAAACTATTGATTGCAATATGCCAACATTATTAAGGATCACTGACCTAAGTCAGTCATCCAAATCTGATGCACATTAGACTCTCATCAGATCTTGAGCTTATAAAGTATCGGGTCTCAGGTATACCCCTGATTTACTGAAACAGATTCCCTTGGGTACAGACTAGGAATCTGTATATTTAATTCTTCAGGTCACTATAATACTGCCAGCTGGGAACTTTTCCAAGACCCAGTGTTTAATAAGCTTCTGGCATAGAAAATAAATCATTTGTTAATGGGGCCTAATGTAAGTTTGTTAAAACAACTTTATTTCTTTTTTCTGAGATTACTCAAGCAAGGGAAAGCTGTGCAAATCTTAGATCTGCACTTCAGGAAAATATCTAATGAGATGTCTCATGATGATCTTTGTGACAAAGATAGTTAAGTCAAGTTGAATGAAGCTTCATCTGTGAAATGGTTAGCATAGTTTAAGTTGCATTACAGCACAAACAGTGTCTAATTTGTTTTTCCTGTTACATGTCCATTGTTAGTTTGCTGGGGCTCTGGTTCACAACATTTTCACTAGGGCCTGAGGCTGAAAGAATGCCCATAATGTGGGAAATCTCTATGGATAGGTAATAGATAGCATAGATAATAGATATAGCATGGATAATAGATATAAGAAGATAAGAGATATAGCAAGTTTTATACTGGCCCGAAGGACCATTGTCTTTCTGCTTTCAATGCTTCTGCTGCCAAATGTATAAAATTTTATTTTCCCCACACTAAACAATTCTGACACTAACTGCCTGGTGTTGGTGCAGACCACAGGTTAGGGGCTCAGTCTCATAAGACTGTCTTCCACTTCAGATACGAATTGGAAATTTAGGAAATCTGTGCTCCTGTCCAACAGGTTATAGATCAGGGGTTCCCACAACCCCCTCCTTGGATATGATGATTTGCTAGCATGACTCTCAGAACTCAAGGAAACAGTTTACTTATTATGACCAGTTAATTATAAGGAATATTAAAAAGGATACACATGAACAGCCAGATGAAGATGTACACTGGCAAGGTCTGGAAGGATCCCAAGTGCAGAAACTTTTTGTCTTCAAGAGTTTGAAGAGCGCTACCCACCCAGCATGTGAATGTATTCACCAACCTAGAAGCTCTCAGAACTCTGAATCTTGTCATTTAAGATTTTTATGGAGGTTCCATTCCATAGATAAGGTTGATTAAGCCCTAGGCCATTGGTGATTAATTCAGTGTCCAGCCTGTCTTCCCTAATCCAAGGTCAAGGGATGGGGCTGAAAGTTCTAAAAGTCTAATCGCATGATTGATTCTTCTGACAACCTGCTCCCATTCTGAAACTATGGAGGGTTCTACCAAGAGTCCCCTCATAGCTCAATTCAGGTATGGTTGAAAGGGACTTAGGATGAAAAATATTATAAATATTGTGGTCATAATATTCCTATGACCTCTACACTCAGGAACTTATAAAGATTTTTAGAAGCTCTGTCCTAAAAACTAGGGTCAGATACCAAATTACACACACACACACACACACACACACACATACACACACACTTATGTCATTTGACCTTCATCCCATTGAATAAAACAACTACTATGGTCATGCTTAACTTTGGGGAACTCAAGGAAAGTAATTCTAAGCCTATAAGGAGGTACACTGAAATATGAGAACTTTTTATATTAAATAGTTGGACCATGTCTACATTTCAGTATTTTTCATTGAGGTAAATGGTTATTATACTTTTTTTTTATTAGTAGCAGTATCCAGTCAAGATACTGAATCTTGTTTAATTCTAGTTGATCTGGTACACAGGATTAAAGGTGGTGGTAGAAAAGAGTGAATAAAATATCAATTTTGAAAAAAAAGAAAAAGAAAGAAAGTATTTTGGAGGATTAGACTGAAGGACAAAAGTTCATCCATTCTTCTAGATCAGTATTTACCATATGGACTGCACATTAAAATTGTCTGGGGAGTTTTAAAAAAATCAGATGTCCCGATCATATCACAAATCAATTAAATCAGAATTTCTTGGAGTGGGACCAGACATAATCATTTTTATTTAAACTCCTTGGGTAATCAGAATGTGTAGCCAAGGTTAAGAACTACTGTTTTAGATCAGTGGTTCTTAAACCTGTGTACATATGGGAATCATCTAGACTGTTGTGGAGGATTGTAAACCGTAGATGGCCAGCAGCCACCGTTCTAGCTTCTGTATGTAGTAAATTTGCACAAAAATAAGTTTCAGTTGAATATCAGAAGCATCTTTAAATAGAGAGTGGTTCAGAGATAAAAGGAGGTCTTTTAGTAGTAATTAAGGACAGACTTAGTGACCCACTGGTAGGGGCACTGCAAGACATGTTTTAAGCAGGCCTAAGTACTAGCCCTGCTTTCTCTGGGAAACTGGTCTGTCCGTCCCATCTGCCAATACTCTCTCACAAACAAGCATTAGTTGTTGTCCACACCTGGTGAGAAAGCCTGAGTCTCCAAAAGAGTAGGGGAAGGCCAGGAGTACAAAGACACACAGACAATCCTGTCTTCCATTAACAGCATCCTTACTTCCATCAGAGGTGTCTTCAGGAGGTAGGTACACCCATGGGGATATGCCACTAAACATTCTGCTCCCTGTAGCTGGTGTGTGCATTTTCATATCTTTAATTCTTTTTTTTTTCTTTTAGAGAGAGAGAGAGTGTGTAAGAGGGGAGAGAGACTGTGGCTCTTGATCCCTCTATCCTGGGATCATGACCTGAGCTGAAATCAAGAGTTGGACTCTCAACCAACCAAGCCATCCAGGAGCCCCAAGTATCTTTAATGATACTATGGAAACTGTTTTAAATTTTTTTTTTACATAGGGGCATCTGGGTGGCTCAGTCTAAGCATCTGACTTCGTCTCAGGTCATGATCTCATGGTTTGTGAGTTTGAGCTCCACGTTGGGCTCTGCGCTGATAGCTCAGAGCCTGGAGCCTGCTTCTGATTCTGTGTCTCCCTCTTTCTCTGCCCCTCCCCCATTCATGCTCTCTCTCTCTCTCTCTCTCTCTCTCTCTCTCTCTCTGTCTCAAAAATAAATATTTAAAAAAATTGAAAAATTGTTTTACATAGAAAATATGGAGTCTTTGTACCAATCCCTGCCATTTTTAGGACAAATATGTAGATGCAGTGGAGGGGAGCCAAGTTTCTGTCTCACTTGATGATCTTTGAATCTAATACTAATGTTAATTAAACATTATTTTTAAAACTTGATTTCATTAGCATTAATTACATATGTATATTCTGCCCTTACATATAAAATAATGGGAGACTAACCACATGGGCTCAATTCTGGCCTCCATCATTAATTACATTTATTATCACAGTCATTTAACCTCTCTGAGCATTGGCCTCCTTATTTGTAAAGTAACATCTAACAAATATAAACACCACACCAATTTTCATGACCTAGGTTCAGTGGGTAGTAGTTATTTTCATTTCTTGCATATTTCAATTAAAAACAACTCTATGTGAGCCACTTACTAAATTATATGTTTTATTCTGGATGGTTAATTTCACGAGGACCTTATATATTCACCTTTGTATTATTTGTGTGGTGTACAAATAGTTTTGAAACATTAATCTACATTCCCCACTCCACCCCTTGTTTTTTCTTTAATGATTATCCTTAACCCTACTCAATTGACTTGGTATTCTTCATTCATTCATTACAGAAAAAGGATGATGAAACATTTCATGCCAAATTGTTAGGTTGTCAAGTTCAAAAGTAAAGAAAACATTTAAATGAATTGATAATGAACCAGAGCAAATTTTTCCTACTACATATGATATCCTGGATGAGGTAATGAGCAAATCACAGGAAAAGCCAGTAGGATTTGGCTATTCATGGGCTACTGAGAAGGGGCACTGTATACTCCCCTCCACCCTGGTCAGATTCCCCATACTATTTTCAGACAGGTCTGAAAACACTGCTACATCCCTGCAGAGTCTAGAAATTGTCGACTCCACTAGAGAATTCATATAATGTCTCATGCATCTAGAATGGTACTGATTATGTAGCAGTCTTGGAAAGTTGAGAAGAGTCACTCAGGTCTTTAACTGGTCGACAGTTCTGATGAGAAATCCTAATGGAGAAAGGTTAGTCTAGGTAAATCTGCAGAGACAGCCTCTAAGCATTTCCTGTGGCTCCAAAGTGGCACGAAAGCACCAGAATAATCCCATGGGGCCAAGAAGGGCAAAAAACGTTGCTGGAAGAAATCCCAGACCTGAAAAGGCTTGACATTGGAATGAGGAAGGATTCATGAATGGTATCCGTGAACCAACAACTAAAGCTTGATAGGAAAACTATGCACCTCAGGAGACACCATAGTGAATGGCATCTACACACCTCCCTCGGTGCCCAAGCCCCACCCTTCTGCAAGAGGCCTCCCCACCTCTTAAAGTCTGAGGGGATAAAAGAAAATCCTTTATATATTGTGGGCAAGCCCACAGAGGGAGGGTGGGATAAAGGTGGTCAAAATAGAAATTAAAGTTTAGGCAAAAATGTTACTTTTCTCTGAGTTTATCAAATGAGTTTTTTTTTTTTAACTATTATGCCAAGTTTTGTGTTACTCATAATTTAAGTGGGTGTTTATTATCACAGTGAATTGAATTGATAAATGTGAAGGTATAAAGCTATCTTAGAACCAGCTTTCTCAAATAGTTGTTTTCCCATAAGAAAACACAGTCCAGACACCTTTTTTCATCTTAAACATGATAAAATTCTAGAAATATTTTACCCGTAAGGAAATTAACATATGGGTACACAATGTTGGTCAAGGTTGAGGATATGATATTTGTATCATGAAGTTTATTTCATCATATTAAATTAAAGGCAATTTTATAAAATGTGAGATTTTCTTTCAGCTCTTTATTTTTTACAGTGAAGATGTAAAATATAGAGAACTAAAAAGAGTTTTAATATTAGAGAAGTTATATTTTTGAATTTGGAAATAACTCTGACAATCAATTCCATTAGGACTTTTTAGCTCTCTTCCATAGGAATATAAAAATGAAATAAAAGAGTTTTATTAGTAATTATAGGGATATTAAACACCATTTGCTATAAATCAAAGCACATTAATGACTAATGTTCGGCAATATCTTCCTTCATGTCATATTTGGAGCAGAACTGATTTAAGTGAAGGTAAAAGTATGAAGTATGTGCAATAATTACTGAACTTATTAGAAAAATAATTCAGCAGTTGGGGAATTTAGAGCATTATTTCAGATTCTTGCCAGTCTCTCCTCCAGTGAGTAGAAGCATTGAATCATTAGTACGTTTCTCCATAAAACTGATTAATGTTGATGGACAGAACTAATTTTATGGTTTCCAATTCTGTGACATCTCAAATAAGCTGTTTCCATTAGGAATCCTGATAGCTCGAAGAGTCAGCTTGTTGTATTTTCTTTTCTTCCAACAATTAAGTTCAGAATTCTCAAACTTCACCATCATTTATCACCAAATCACTTTTTTTCACTTACTATCCTGTTTTACTACTTGTTCTTCCTGATTCACAAACAGTCCTAATTGTTTTTTCAGTTCAAATCATCCTCTGCTGCCACCTAACAGTATTTTCTAAATTCATAAAAAATGTAATTAGTATTTTTTTTACATTTGTGTATATTATATGTATACATTATGTGTATATTTGTTTATATTAATGTGTGCGTGTGTGTGTATATATATATATATACATATATATATATGTGTATATATATATATATATATATATATATGTACACACTGGCCTCACACATCCTCATTTATTAACCAAGGGCATAAAACTGTCATAGAAGAATGAAGAGTAATACCCAGCTGGGGTAATCCCAGCATGTTCTAGAACTGAGTAGGTATTCAATAATTCTTTAGGATTCGTATTGAAAAGTTCAGAGGTTGTCCTGAGAAAAGGAGAATCAGGTAATTATAGGGATTGAAGAATATTCAGATGGTAAAAAGAAACAAAATATTCTGCATAAGTTTTATCTTAAAAAATCTTGGAAATTATTAACTTTTAGTATTTCTTTAACTGTGCATCTTAAATTTTCTAATTTATCATTATGAAATTATTCTTTTTAACTATTGTAGTACTCTTGTTTTGACATCTACTTAATATACTACGTGACTCCTTTTATGTTTACTTTTTTTATGGTATAATTTTTCCATATCCTTACTCTAACCTAGTTCTGTCTTTAAATTTCAATTGCATTTTAAATAAATATATATTATTAACCCCTTTCCCCCGGAACAATATCTACATTTTAATTGGAAGGCTTAATCTATTTATATTCAATATGAATACTTACATATTTGGGTTGGAAGCTACACTCTTCCATTTCTCTTCCATTTGCCCATTTTGCTTTCCCTCCTCTGATGTTTATTTTCTGTCTTTATTTCAATTAATCAGTTTTGTTAAATCGTTTCATTTTATCTCCTCTTGGTTTCATAATTATGACACTTTTTATTAGATGTTTACTTATATGTAAATAGATATATTTCCTATAAGTTTGGAAGAATTTGTCAGGTAAGGTATCTAGGCCTATAGCTTCATTGAAAGAATATTTTTAACAGCATCTCCATTTCTTAAATACATAGGAATAGTTTATTTACATACTATATACATACATATATTCATCTCATTGTAATTTTTGGTAAATTGTCTCAAGAACATTGCCTATTTAATTTGCTAAATTTAATCATGTAACATTATTCATAAGACTTTTAGTGATGTAGCCTTTTTAAACTATTATTGATAAGCTGTATTTCACTTTTTTTTCTCTCAGTTTTGCCAGGAGTTGTTCACTTTTATTAATTTCGTCAAAAACCACCGCTTGGAATTTATAATTTGCCATATTTTAAGTTATTTTTGACTTCAGTAGTTGCAGGTTTCATTTTTATAATGTCTTTCTACTTACTTTAGGTTTAATTTGCTGCTCTTTTGTAACTTTTTGTGAATGACATTTAGATTGTGATTTGAAATAGTTTTTCTATTCTAGCCTGTCTATTGAAAACTGTATGTTGCTGGTGGCATCACAATTCTGGACTTCAAGTTGCATTGCGAAGCTGTAGTGACCAAGCAGTATTCTACTGGCACAAAAATAGATCAATAGAACAAAATAGAAAGCCCAGAAATAAGCCCACAACTATATTGTCAATTAATCTTCAACAAAACAGGAAAGAATATCCAGTGGGAAAAAGACAGCCTCTTCAAGGAATGGTGTTAGAAAAACTGGACAGCAACATGCAAAAGAGTTAAACTGGATCACTTTCTTATGCCATACAAAAAGTAAATTCAAATGAATTACAGACCTCAATGTGAGACATGAAAGCATTAAAATCTTAGATGAGAACACAGGCAGTAATTTCTTTGGCTTCAGCAATAGCACCTGCTTTCCAGATATGTCTCCTCACACAAGGGAAACAAAGGCAAAAATAAATTATTGGAACTTCATAAAAATAAAAAGCTTTTGCACAAAGAAATAAAGAATCCACAAAGCTAAAAGGAACCAGGGGAATGAGAGGAGATATTTGCAAATGATATATCTGATAAAGGATGAGTATGCAAAAATATAAGGAACTTATAAAACTCGACACCCATAAAAATAAATAATCTAATTAAGAAAGAGTAGAAGACACAGATAGACTTTTTTTCAAAGAAGCCATACAGATGGACAACAGACACATGAAAAAATTCTCAACACCCCTGATCATCAAGGAAATACAAATCAAAACTACAATGAGATGTCACATCACACCTTCAGAATGGCTATTATAAAAAAATAAATAAAACATGAGGGGCATCTCGGTGGCTCAGTCAGTTGGGCATCTGATTTCAGCTCAGATCATGATATCACATTCGTGAGTTCGAGCCCTGTATTGGGCTCTGTGCTGACAGCTCAGAACCTGGAGCCTGCTTTGGACTCTGTGTCTCCCTCTCTCTCTACCCCTACCCTGCTCATGCTCTCTCTCTCTCTCTCTCTCAAAAATAAATAAACATTAAAAAATAAAAAAAAAATAAAATAAAACAAGAAATGGCAAGTGTTGACAAGTATGTGGAGAAAGGGGAACTCTCTTGCACTATTGGTGGGAATACAAACTGGTGCATGGTGCAGACACTTTGGAAAACACTATGAAAGTTCCTCAAAAAGTTAAAAATAGAACTATCCTACAATCCAGCAATTGCATTAGTGGTATTTACCCAAAGAATACAAAAATACTAATTCAAAGGAATACATGTACCCTGATGTTTATAGCAGCATTATCTACAATAGCCAAATTATGGAAACAGCCCAAGTGCCCAATAACTAATGAATGGATAAGGAAGATGTGGTATATACATATATTTCAATTGAATATTACTCAGCCATAAAAAATAATGAAATATGGTTGCAATGACACAGATGGAGTATAATGCTAAGTGAAATAACTCAGATAACCATTTGAATTCACTCATGTGAAATTTAAGAAACAAGACAAATAAGCAAAGGGGAAAAAAAGAAAGAGAGAGGCAAACCAAGAAACAGACTCTTAACTATAGAGAACAAACAAATGGTTACCAGAGGGGAGGTGGGTGGGGGGTGGGTGAAGTAGGTGATGGGGATTAAGGATGTACTTGTCATGATGAGCACAGGGTGCTGTATATAAGTGTGGAATCACTATATCGTGTACCTGAAACTAATATTACACTGTATTAACTAACTAGAATTTGAATAAAAACTTTAAAAAGGAAATTAAAACAACTGGGGCCCCTGGGTGGCTCAGTCGGTTAAGTGTCCGACTTCAGCTCAAGTCATGATTTCACGGTTGGTGAGTTTGAGCCCCACATTGGGCTCTGTGCTGACAGCTCGGAGCCTGGAGCCTGCTTCAGATTCTGTGTCTCCCTCTCTCTCTGCCCCTTCCCAGCTCACACTATGTCTCTCTCTCTCAAAAATAAATAAACATTAAAAATTTAAAAAAAAAGGAAATTAAAACAAGTAACAAAAAAAACCTATATGCTATATTGTAACCACAGTTTTCAATGGATTCATATATATTTTGATTGATATTAGCATAGCTACCCCAGTTTATTCTGGTTAATGTTTAGTAAACCATCTTATTCTTTATTTTGACATTTTTGTGGCACGTTTCTTTTAAAAAGTTTGTCTTTATAAGAAGTATACAGAAGAATTTTATTTATTTCCTTAATTTTTTATCCAGTCTGATAATGCTAATCCTTTAATGAAGTATTTGATCAAAATACATTTAATGCATTTACTGATTGATTTGGTTTCTATTTAACTTTTTATCATTTATTTTCTATTTAACTCATCCATTATATTCCTTTTTGTATTTGTTTTTTAGTGGGAGGAATTAGAAATTTTACTGTGATGTATTTTGAGGTGGATTTTTGAGATTTGGAGAGCTTTTTGCTTATATTGGTCAATATTTTTTATTAACTTTGGAAGTTGGATATTGAAGAACAAACTGTAAAATTCACACTGTGTGGAAGCCATAAGGAATTACTAGGCAAGCTATATAGGAAAATGATTGGTAAAATGACAGGAAAATGATAAGGAGAAAAAATATTCAAGTGAAACAGATGAGAAATTACACAGTTGACAGAATAAGACAAAGGCATTAAAACATTAAGGTTAATGTCATTAAAATTATATTCCATATATTTAAGGACCTAGAAAAAACATTGGGCAAGTTAGTAGAGCTGTGGAATAATGGAATATATGAATATCTATCACATATTTGATATTTACATATTAATATTTACATACATATGAAAAACCCCTTTGGATGAGAGTAATGGCAGAGTAGCCATTGCAGAAGAAATGCTCAGCTTCAAGAAATAGCAAAAGAAACTATATTGAATAAAAAAAAAAAAAAGAAAAACTAGAAAAAATGAACAGAGTAATAGTGATTTGTAGGGCTGTAGAACATTTTTAATTGATCTAATATCCCTATAATTCGAGTGTCCAAAGAAAAGCATATAATAAAGGAAAGGATATTTATTTATTTTTATATATTTTTAATGTTTATTATTTTTGACAGAGAGACAGAGCATGAGCAGGGAAGGGGCAGAGAGAGAGGGAGACACAGAACCCGAAGCAGGCTCCAGGCTCTGAGCTGTCAGCACAGAGCCCGACACTGGGCTCTAACTCACAGACCGCAAGATCATAACCTGAGCCCTAGGAAAGGATACTTAAAAGATACTGCATGAAAACTGTAAATGTTGTGAAACTATAAATGTACAGATACTAGGACTTTGATAAAATGAGCCCCAAGCCAAGAAACAAGAAGAACAAAAAGAACTCACCACAATATAGCAATCAAATTTTTAAAAGTGAGTGATAAAGACATTATCTTAAAAAAATTCTGAGAAAAAAGATTTACTTTGTATAGAGGAACAAAGATAAAATTGATGGTAGATTTAATAGAAACAATGAAAATTAGAAAACAGAGGGATATCTTTAAGTATTGGTGAAAAAGAACATTGCAATCTAGGATTCATTACCCAGGGAAAATGTGTTTCAAAAGCAAAGGTAAAGTAAAGATATTTTTGGCATTCAAAAGCTGAAATACTTCATCACCAGCAGAAATAAACCATATGTATATATATACATATTTTTCTAGAAGAAGAATGTGACAAATTAAAATGTATCATATGAATTCTAAAACAATAATTAAAACAATAAAAGATAAAAGATAAAATAAAATAAAAAATAATCCGAAGGAAGTCATAAAAAGAAAATAAACAGAAATACAAATGGGACAAATAGAAAACAAATAACAGTATGGGAGACAGAAATAATCATATTGGTAATCATGCTAAACGTAAATTGTGTAAACAGAGTAATTAAAGGCAAAGATTGTCATATTAGATAAGGTCTATATACTGTCTATGTGAAATCCACTTTCAATATGAAGATACAGGGGCACCTGGGTGGCTCAGTCAGTTAAGCGTCCGACTTCGCTCAGGTCATGATCTCACGGTCCGGTGAGTTCGAGCCCCCATCGGGTTCTGTGCTGACAGCTCGGAGCCTGGAGCCTGCTTCAGATTCTGTGTCTCCCTCTCTCTCTGCCCCTCCTCCGTTCATGCTCTGTCTCTCTCTGTCTCAAAAATAAATAAGCATTAAAAAAAAATTAAATATGAAGATACAAAGAAAAAATGTAAACGGATGGAGAAAGCTATGCCATCCTCACCCTATTATAAAGAAAAAGCTTATGTAGCTATATTGTTGTCAGACATAATAAAGGAAAATACATTAGCATGGATAAACAAGGAAATTTCATAATAATACAAGGTTCAGTTTTTGAAGAGCACATATGCCGCTAAATGTTTATGCATATTATAATGGAATTTTGAAATACATTAAGCAAAAACTAATAAAACTATAAGGAGAAATAATCAAATCCATAATTATAGCAAATATTTCAACACATGGTTTCAACAATTTTTTTAAAAAGTGTTTATGAATCAGTTAGGATTCAGAAAACTTGAAAATATTATTGTTCAAC